>NW_024883127.1:0-132407 GCF_019059575.1 Amphibalanus amphitrite | reverse complement strand
TTTATGTGCAGCATTTATCGTACCAGTCGTCATGATGCAGCTCTCCCCGCTCCGGTCAGTGCAAGTGGGCGGAGCGGTCGGGCGGTCAGTCGGTCGGTCGGTCGGCCGGTCGGTCGGTCGGTCGGTCGATTGGATGTCTTCATTTTCCCGGACACGTAGAGGGACGATGTCAGCGGGGTGCGATGGCCGGCGGCCGGAGAAGGGAAGTGGCAACGCTGGTGGCTCAGATATAATGCTAAAATCATGGAACATCAGTCACATTATAACCTCTATTTCAGTTAGTGTATGGTCGGCATCAACCATAATAACGGTCAAAAACCAACAAGCATAACTAATTAATGTGCCTCTCAATTTCTTTATTAAACCACGATTCAAACTTCCTAGCCCACGCTCTGGTGGGGGTCTCAGCCAGGCCCAGCTTCACCATGGCACACGATTATCTCGAAAACTTGAAAGGCTAGAAAGACGCAGAAAAAAGCAATAGCTCGCTATATGATGTATGAAAATTATACGGATTATTATTTGATCAAATCATCGTTGCGGTCACTAGAGGTCACCAAAGATAAAATTATCACGAAAAGAATTCAGGTTTTGAAACAAAATGTTCACAGCTCGGTGTATAGCTCGGAAACAAAAAGTGCTAGAAAGGCGTGGAAAAGGGCAAAGTCCTTTCGCTAAAAAAAAAACAACACAGAGTTAACTTCAGCTCAATGGTTTGGCCCACACAAAAAACACGAAAATAGACAGATTTTGCCGAAACAATTTTTTAAACTATTTTTACAATAACTTTAGCGTCAAACACTGCATATGATTTTTAATTTGCCAGCATCCTGTTTTTTTTTCGTCGATAGTGAAACGCGCCGAATGAATTAGGTAGGGGAGAGTGGGGCAAAGCGGCCACCCTAACGCTTCTCACGATGCCAACGCTTGATCTTTAAACTTGGAAAGATTCTTTCTATACCAATGTGATCCCTATTAAGTTGCCTTTTATTTCAACTGCGTTTTATTTCCAAAGGCGTTCACATATTAAAGATATTGACAAAACTTTAAACCTATGCCTATTGGCCACTTTGCCCCATACCCTGGGGCAAAGCGGCCACCGGCGTCTTCTCAAGTCCCGATATGAGAAACAAAATAGTTGCCTCGTGCACGACAAGGGTATTTGATGGTGAGATGGATGTTTACTTTATCATATTCCACCTGTAGGTAAACAAAGAAAGGATTTTCATGAAAAAATATTTAATTACATTATTTGGTAACTCATGCAACTGAAAAGTGGCCAAGATGAATGCATGACGACACATTTGAATATAGATAGTGTTTTTTATCCAGACGGAAACAACTTATGGCCAATTGGGGGGTGGCCACTTTGCCCCGGCCACTTTGCCCCGCGCATACCGTCCGAGACAAAAATATTCCAGCTTAGCTATTAGTGGGGTAAAAAACATTAAAATTGGTAAAATACATGTACGATAACCATGCAATGCATGGAAAAGAACGCTTATAAAAATTCCAAACGGTTATGGAATAACATAACATTTAAAAATTGTAAACATAGTTGCGGTAACCTGGCAAGAAATGCTTTTCCGTGTTTCACAGAATAATGGTGATGGGCCTGAAACCCCGGTCTGGCTCATTCGAACGACCGTGAAGAGAAGGATAATCATAATTGGAAACCATAAATTGGAACTGACGCCAACTATGAAGGGCTAAAACGATGGGTGGTCGCTTTGCCCCACACTCCCCTAACTATAGGTACTTGAAAAGTTAACCTCAGTTCAAGGTCATACCCTGACCGGAAAAGGTCCTGTCGCATATCAATCGATCCGTATTGATGACCTGAATACATTCCAAGTGATTTCATCGTTCTACTATGTCCCCATCAAAAGTTATCGTCGGAAAACTGCTGATAACTTTTTTATGACCTAGCATGACCTTTTGAATGACCGCTTGCCATCAGCTGCACCTGTGCGTTGCAGATGAGTATAATATTCAGCTTTTGTAAATGACACGTGTTTATTCAAAGCACGAGGCAGGTCATAACAGATGATAGATATACCAAATTCGAGACATACAATTTGTTGGTATTGATGCCTTGATACAATATTGAGCTGTAAAATTTTAGAAAACAAACTATAGGAATGACAGGATCACATTTTTTAGGGATATGGTTCCTTAGCTTGACTGACCTCCTGGCATGACCTCAGGTGGTATGGAGTCAAAAAAATTAACGATGAAAATTGATGCATGATAAGGTATAACAAGTATTGTGGCTCTTCATTCCACGCGCAAAACAGAGTGTGACCAAAAAACGTTCGCACTGACCGGGTGAAGTTACGGCTTTCAACGCTTACATATTGTGTAGATATTGTTTTGTGCCCAGTGATGAGTCAATCATGACATTATTTCCTAGTTGCCTCGTTCCAGGTGGTTGCCCAATGTACATTGTAAAAGAGATGTGGCGGGGGCACCTAAGCCCAATCTTAGCACTTATGAGTGGAGCTCTTTGAATCACCCGTGTAAGAACAACTCATCGTCACAACAGCAACTAAACCACCTATCCGCTGTTCACTTTAATGGTGAAACAGGTGCAACGAAGAGAAGCCATTTATTTTTCCATTCACTACAACGTGTTATCATTTTAGTAGACACGGACGACAAATTAGACTAAGAAGCATACAGCTCAAACCATTTCCATTGAATATGACTAATTGTCACTTGCAGCTTCCCTTGTCGCTAAGTATCAGCTCGGCTAGGCGTTACAATCACACGAATGTAGTTTCATCTTCAATCGCCCCGATATGCTCCTCGGTGTGGCTGAAGTCCGGCAGGTGGTCACCCTCCGGGTGGAAGCCGTTCTCGTCGGCCGTCCAGGTGACCGTGTAGGTGACGCCCTCCCATTCGTACGAGTAGGAGCCGCTCCTCACGTAGTTGCCAGATTCTGGTAAGTTGCCAGGGTAGGAGATTCCTTCTTCTTCTGATGTAATTCCGTTCGTAGTCTTATAGCTGCGGGGTCAGGATCCGTTCAAAGTATACCTTACATTGGAAATCCTAGCAGCACATGCGACGTAAATACTTTAGGAGTTCTCGAAAACAGGTCACTGCCGTCAAATGCATAGGGCAATTTCGATTTCGTCAGCAAAAGAAGCAATCCATCATATGAAAATGCAACTGATAGGGGAATGAAAGATACGACAAACAATTATGCATGCAAAATACGTCATTTATTTGAATGTGTATTACAGCCTTAACCTGAAAATGTAAAGCATAAAAAATAAAATGCCGGAACTAGAGAAGAAAGTATAAGTAAATTCGAAAAAAGAATAATAAGACGGTTTAGACCATCCTGGCTAAGGGATTCTTTTAATCTTTTCATGTCTTTTTTTTTCTAAAAATTCTTTAGGAAGTGTTAAATTATTCAAGATCTCACTTTGCTGAATAGCCTCCGTCTTCTCCTATGCCGAAGACAAAGTTAGCGATTCGTGCATCTTTGCTCGGTCTTGCAGCGGCAAAGGCCACAACAATGAGGAGTAGAATCTGAAAATTATCCAGACAAAATACCATTAATTCACTACATTATTTCCACGATTCAAATGTGTCATTAGTTTACCATAAGTGTCATTATTTTATCATGAGTTTTTAAGTTATACCATGGTTCCTAGTGGAGAGCATCAGCATTTATTAACAAACGATGGTTAGAAATTAGAATGATTATGAACTGACATGGAGAATGGAGATAAATGTAAGTGCTCGCGGTTAGCACGGTTAAATTTCCCCCTGTAAAAAAACAAGACGGTGTCGCCAATATATCGTAAACATCTGCGTTTTATAAAATAGCTACGCTACAAATCTTAATTCGTATTAATGCATGCACATTGCACACTATCTGTGTGAGCTTTCCCCATCAATTAATCTCCTGCATACTCACAGTCTTCATCAGGAGGTGCTGGTAGTTCGATGGTTCCCTGGTACTCTGAATAATGCGAGGTGGAACTGACTTATATAGACGCGCGGGGGAAGACATTCAGACATTGACTATCTAGCTTTATGGCCGTGCAAGGGTACTAACAATTAACATGATCATTTAAATGCAAATCGTCCAGGAACCGTTGTGTATCTCAAGGTCACCTTAGGACAACGTGAACCATGTTCCCTTGCATCACCGTGGATTCGTCATGAACATGCAAGAAGTTCAAATACAAGAGAGTTCTTTACTTGTTAAATATGGGACAATCGCGAGAGCCTACCTCACTCCAAGAGGCGCAGCAGGGGACCTCAGCCCGAAGGACGGGCGGCATCGGGAATCGAACCCGGACCCTCCCGAGTTCCGAACTGATTCCTTGCACACTGCTGTGTAATGACGCAATTTTCTAATTCTACGATTTTTAAGAGAAAAGATTGAAGCTTAGTTATTTGTATTGACAGCTAGGGGACACGATTCCACATGAGAGGAAAATACAAAATGGACATTGCATATACATACTATCCTGGGGGTTGGGATGCCACAGAAGTTTCGTAGGCTGCACAAGGACATGTATAGGGACAAAAAGGAGCTTCAAGCAAACATAAAGACAACGGACGGACGTTGCACATTTCACAAACATAAAATGTAGAAGAGTAGCTGATGAAAGCACACATTCTTTAAAAAATCACTGGTGTCTCTTAATTACGTCTTTAAGCACCATTTGTTTCCCCTTTACGGCGACATAGATCAAAGTGAAAAGCGCGTGTATGAGTATTTACCAGTGAGGTGACATGTTATATAAAATATTGTTTAATGATAATATACCTACCACAGCGTAATGACTGAGAGGGACACAAACTTATCACGGGAATATCAAGACCGTATCGCGGATCTCTGTTCATTTAGCATCGTCTATGTTTCCGATATGCTCCGAGACATGACTGAAGTCAGGCAGGTGGTCACCCTCTGGGTGGAAGCCGTTCTCGTCGGCCGTCCAGGTGACCGTGTAGGTGACGCCCTCCCATTCGTACGAGTACGAGCCGCTCCTCACGTAGTTGCCAGACTCGGGATCGTTTCCGGGGTAGGAGATGCCGTCCTCCTGGGCTCTGATGCCATTGCTGGTCTCGTACCTGCAAGGAGATCAACGCAGTGATTACCGAAACCAGTCATCTATCGCTTGTCTTCTCATTGTTATCCATCCCACATACCACTAATGATGCAAGTTTTGCCATTGCTGTGCAATATACCTACATTACTTGACAGAATAACTTGATGAGTTCCACTGGTCTATTTAACTGTTTACTAGACCGGCACAGCTAGTTCGCAATTAATACTCATCTTTTGATCGTCTTATTTTCGCCTGTTCAATGAATCCACTTCCCGGCTACGTGGTCCTCTGTTGTGTCACACTCACTCGGCTGTGTAGGCGCCATCCTCTTCAATGCCGTACTGGTAGTTGACGATCCGGGCGTTCTTTTCAGGAAGGCCAGTGGCCAAAGCCACCAGGAACAGACACAAAATCTGCCCGAGACGTAAGACGAAGTTATCGATGCCATCCACAAAACATGAATAAAATTTCGCACAAAATGCCCAAATCCTTTTCCATGGCTGTATACCACATCGATACACATGTCCAATGAGTATGGAAGAGTCTCCGAAAGTAAGAAGAACATATTTCACGTGTATATCATCTGCTTCTGCATTACGGAATTTTCCAAAACTACGAACATTAGAGTTTGCCACTTAGTAGTACTTCTTTCCACTTCACATAAATTAAGTTAGTGCAATTCAGCGAAAGGAGATCCCAGCAATGGCCCACGCTGTCCTCGTCCACGTCTGTCGGCTACTCACGAGCTTCATCTGGTCGTTCGTGCTGACTCACTGACGGTTCTGGAGCGCGCTCAGCTTCTTTTATACACGTGCTTCGTGTCGTATGCACGTCACATTAGGTCGCATCTATCGGCTGTCAATCGACGGATGGCCGTGGACATCTGCCCCCTCCTCCCCCCATATCGTGATTCGCATCTGCCCGAGAAAGAAATACCACAGTTTAGCGCCATGCAAGGGGAATAATCGATGACAAGGTCGGGACGGTGGCCCTGTTTTATTCATGACCTGCCCGCTCTGATTGCAGCGGTCGGTTTGTCTTTTCATGCAGGTCGTGAGTATCTAGCAGTCTCCTCCGGGATGTGGTACATGTTAAACGACTTGAAGGAAATGAGAAAGAGTATGATGATGCAATACAGACCTTGAACCATTTAGATGGTTTGTCACGATAACAATGTTACGCGATATGCGATCGTAATCTGAGACAACAATGCAAATAAAAAATATTGGGTCAAACAAAGGTAGAAACACATCTTACTCAGTGGCGTATCCAGGGGGGAGGCCAAGAGGCCATGGCCTCCCCCTTTGGCATCAAACATGCAAGTGGGCCCTTAGGGTCACTTGAGTGCAGTGACGTACCCAAGGGGGGCCACGGGGGCCCCGAGGGGCCCCTGGTCACTTGAGGGGCCCCTGGTTATCTGAAGGGCCCTTGGCTACCTAAGGGGCCCCTGGTTATCTGACAGGCCCCTGGTTGTCTGAGGGGCCCCTGGTTATCTGAGGGGGCCCTGGTTAACTGAGGGGCCCGTGGTTATCTGAAGGAGTCCTGATTACCTGAGGGGCCCTGGCTATCTGAGGGGCCCCTGCGTTACTTAAGGGGCCCCTGGTTATCTGAGGGCCCCCTGATTACCTAAGGGGCCCGTAATTACCTGAGACCCCTGGTTATCTGAGGGGCCCCTGGTTACCTGAGGGGCCCCTGGTTATCTAAGGGACCCCCAGCTACCTGAGGGGTCTCTGATCCCTTGGATGGCCCCTGGCCAGTGTCCTGAAGAAACCCTGGTCGCCCAAGGGGCCATGTTTACCCGGGGATTACCTGGTTATATGAAGGGCCCCTGCAGTCACATGAAGGCATTTAGGCACCCGTGGAGCCCCTGGTATAACCGTCCCCCGGTTATCAGAAGGTCCCCTGGTCACCTGGTGGGCCCCTGGTCAATTGAAAGGCCCCTGGTCACCTGAGAGGCCCCTGATCACAGAGCCTATTTTAAGGGAATTTGACTGGGGGGGCAACCTGGAAAATTGTCTTTAATAATCCATTAACCCTCGCCCGTATTGGTGTTTCCAGTAGCGAGCGTATAGGGGGGGGGGGGGTCCGTTGGACCCTCCCCCTTGCCGTTTCGCCCCTGATCGAGCTAGAGCTTCGCGGAAAAAACGACCGTGTTGCCCGTGATAAAAGGAAGCCGATTATACCCAATTTTAAGGTCCTAGGTCATCGGTTGACCTTCCAGGTCAGGTCATTGACCCAAAAGTCGGGAAAATCGGGACCTGTTAGAGCGTCGTAAAGAGTGGCTGCTATGGTTTTTCGGGGTGCTGATCACGAATATCATGTTAGTTATGATCATAGATGATGTCTTCATGCATTTAGGCCAGGTCAGGTCAGGTCAGGTCAACCAGTAAGGGTTTTGCCGGGTATTCGTAGTAGGTGGCAACCGCCTCTGACAGCTTCGTAACATGTTACGAAGGCACCAAAACTACTTCGTTAACAGGGCCTATTTTAACATGTTAACTGGGGGGGCAAATGCCCCCGCACTCAAAAGAATTGCCCCCCTAGTCGTCGAGATTTGCCCACTATAAAAATGGGCATAAAGGAACAGGGTGACAAACATACTACGTAACTACTGTGACTTGTTTTGCAATGGATGTCAAATGAGTCAGTCTGTAAGTAATGACCAGTGGTGTATCTAAGGGTGGGTCATATGGGTCATGACCCCCCACCCTCTTGGGGCCCGGGGACACCACAGGCCTGCCAGGGGCACCACCGGCCTGTCAGGGGCACCACAGGCCTGTTGGGAGCACCATCAACCTAGCAAGAGCACCATAGGTCTGCCAGGGGCACCACAGACCTGCCAGGGGCCCCACCGGCCTCGCAGGGGCACCACCTTGGGCCTGTCAGGGGTACCACCACAGGCCCGCCAGGGGCACCATAGGCCTGCCAGAGGCACCATAGGCCTAGCAAGGGCGCCACGGACCTGTCAGGGGCACCAGAGGCCTAGTATGGACACCACATGCCTGGCAGGGACACCACCGGCCTCGCAGGGACTGGGACACCTTGGGCCTGTTA
Organism: Amphibalanus amphitrite; assembly: GCF_019059575.1. NCBI lineage: Eukaryota > Metazoa > Arthropoda > Thecostraca > Balanomorpha > Balanidae > Amphibalanus > Amphibalanus amphitrite. The sequence goes on along the minus strand of NW_024883127.1, from coordinate 124,281 downwards.
GTGGCACCACGTGCCTGTCGGGGACACTCCAGGCTTGTCAGGAGCACCACAGTCCTGTCAGGGCCCAGGGGCACCACCGGCCTCACGTGGACACCACCGGCCTCGCAAAGGCATCATGGGCCTGTCAGGGGCACCACGGGCCTGTCGTTGGAACTTCAGGCTTGTCAGGGGCACCACAGTTCTTTCAGATGCACCGGCGGCCTAGCACCATGGCACCATGTTTGGCCGAGGTCGCGATTCGGCGTATGTCGCCTCGCATTAGCCGCGCGTTTGCAGTCTTTTCGTGGTTTCAAACGTTCAAACATGGGATATGATGTAGCTCCCATGCATTAGGGTGGGTGTCAAGATCACCGGAAGGTCAGGTCAGATCATTTACCTTTGATGACCTCGGTTCACATTTTCGAGTTTTATATGTTTCTACTTTCTAGGCTAGTTTTTGGAGCTGAATTCGAATTAAGCAACCATTTGACCATTAACGAACAGGGCTTGTGAGAACACCCCATGGTCTCTTGTGTAGTCACACTTATCTCCAGAAGGGCCCCACACCGGGTTCTGAGGGACCTTGCCGGCCTCTGAGGGCCGTTGCCGGCCAATCAGGGATCAGCTGTAAGGACCCCATACCCGTTTGTTATGGCCCCACGGTCCACACCAGTTTCTGAAGGCCTTCACTGCCACCTCTAAGGGTCCCACACCAGTGCCTCTTAAGGGCCTACTTCGGTGGCTCTGAGGCGCCTTTGGCGCCTCCGAGGGCCCTAGGCCAGCGCATCTGACGACCACTTACCAGCGACTCTGAGGGCCTCCCGGCCTCTGAGGGTCCCTTGCCGGCCTATGAAGGGCCACCAGTAACTTTCAGGGTCAAACTGCGTCAAACTATCTTAAAATGCCATTTGATGGCCCTCATAGGCCAGCGTAGGGCCCTTAGAGGCCAAGGCTGAGCCCCCAGCTAGCGTGGAGCCCTCAGAGGTCGCTTTGGCGGCCATAAAAAAGCTTAGATTTGAGCGTGGGACCCTTTGACGCTGGCGTAGAGCCCTAAGGAGCCAGCGCTCAGCCCTCTAAGGCCAGCGTGGGACCCTCTAAGGCCATTGTGGGGCCTTCTAAGGCCAGTGTAGGACCCTCTATGTCCAGCGTGGGGCCGTCGATGTCCAGCATTGGGTCTTTTAAGCCCAGAGACATGGGACCTTCTTATGTCAGATTGAGGTCCATTGACCACGGAGACCAGCTTGGGGTCCTCTGAAGACAATGTGGAGCCCTTTTAGGCAAGTGTGGGGCCCTCTGTGACCAGCGTGAACCCTCTGAAGCCAGCGTGGGGCCATCTGTCATCTGACTCCAGACTTGAGAGGCTGGTGCTTGGCCCTCAGAAGCCAGCGCGGGCCTTCATAGGCTGGCGTCGGGCCATTAGAGACCACCTCGAGGGCCTCGGCAGCCACTCTTCAGACCTTATGCATGTTTGGGACCCCTGAGGCCCTAAGGTAGGGGTGGCCCTTAAAGGCATGCGTGGGACCCTCAGGGGACATCGTGGGCTTCTAGAGACCGGCGTGGGTTCGAGAGCGGCATAGGGACATCAGAGCCTGACTCAAAGGCTCCCAAGAGCCAGCGGGGGGCCCTGTGAGGTCAGCCATAGCATGGGTCTCCTGAGGCCATTATGGGGCCTGGAGGCCAGCGTGGTTCACTCTGTTGCCGGTGTGGGGCTTTCAGAGGCCAGAATGAGCCTTCAGAGGTCGGAGTGGGGCCAATGTGGGCGACATAGAGCCATCAGAGTCTAGATCAGAGCTCAAACCGAGTCGGGCCCTTCTAAAGTTAAGGGTACCAGCCCTCAACCAGCGCAAGACACTAAGAGACTGACATCTGCCCTTCGAAAAATGTTACAATCTTTAAAAAAAAAAATTGGGAAAGACATTTTGCTTTTGATGATCTTTAGTGACTCTAGCGACGACCAAAGCAAAAAAAAAAAAATGCCTACTGCTGAAATAAATTGTACGCTACAGAGCTATCGATATCGATGCCTTTTTCACGTTTCAACATTTTTTTTTTTTTATTGCCGAGTGTGCCTAAAAAGGCTCCCTCACATGGCAAAAGTGGCAAAGAACCGCACCTGGGCGTGAGTTAAGCACGCTATACTACTGGGGCCCCTAAGGTAAGGATGGGGCCCCCTCGAGCAGGTTTGGCCTCCCCCTTTCCAAGATCCTGGATACGCCACTGATCTTACTGTTGATCTGGGCTACGAAAATGTCCACGAAACCTTTGCTAATAATTCGTTCATGAAACTAAAAAGTTTTTTTTTTTGTTATCATGACTTCATTCACAATATTTTATAAGAGGACATAGGTAACGAGTGTAGTGAATACATACAGCGAACATCGTGATTTTTAGCCCATATGACGAAAAACAAAGGAAAGTGGCAGAAAGGTAGAGTGAGGGAGAGGGAAATATAAAAAATGAGAGAGAGAGAGAGAGAGAGAGAGAGAGAGAGAGAGAGAGAGAGAGAGAGAGAGAGAGAGAGAGAGAGAGAGAGAGAGAGAGAGAGAGAGAGAGAGAGAGAGAGAGAGAGAGAGAGAATGAGAGAAAACAGGAGATAAAGAGATGTGTAGAGAGGTGAGAGAAAGTCTGAGAGACCACCTGAAGAGCAGATTACGAGCTCGTATCCGCCAGCTATGAGCACAAGTGCACACACCGAGATCACACACGCACAGCTGACTCATCTGCACGCACTCTGCACTCTGGCAGGATTGTACGTCACACCAGCTCAGGTGAACATCCTGTTTCGGGTGTCGCCGGACAGCCGGCTGTGAGCTGATACAGTGATACATGCATGTCGACATGTCAGTCGACTCATCCATCACTTGATATTAGCGATGGTCTGTTGACCTTTTAGATATGATTGGACGCCAAGCCACTTGGCAAGTACAACACTTTGCGCAAACGTGAAAATTGCACCATGCAGCATATCTCCATCGCATAGATCTCGGCCTAGTATCAGATTAATTATTGCATAGTTGAATGATGTCGAAGTCAGTAGACCTGCCCTTTAACCCATCCGAGGCTGGATTATGTGCGTCACCTAATAAGGCATTTGGTGCTCATGCCGGTATAAAAACCGGCGGGTGTCGGTCACCGACATCAGTTGATCACTTCACCTCCCACAATGAAGACCGTGAGTAAAGCGGAGCAGCGAGTGTCTGGGTGTGCACAGAGTGCGAGGAGTGTGCAGTATTATCGAGACAGCGTGCCGGCGTCCCATTACAGAGTGGCCAGCGACGCTGCTGGCGGGATCTCAGAACGCTGCATGTGCTATTTAAGCTTTACCAAACCCTACCTGATTGCCTATTTGAATTTTCGAGACATGGGAAGTGAAGTCATTTCCTCGGTTGGTTGAGCTACCCTATAACGACGAGATGTCCATGAGTTACATTATACGAGTGTTTGTGAATTTCTGCACATAATTGTCCGCCGGTAGCCTGAGCGACTTTGTGCCTGTTTCCAGTTCGTCCTCCTCTGCCTGGTGGCTCTGGCTACGGCCGATCAGAGTGCCCGGATCGTCAACTACCAGTACGGCATCGAGGAGGATGGCGCCTACGAGGCCCAGTGAGTAACTGGTTACATTATTGCAGACATTTCACACCTGTTGGACAATGTGTTCAACAGTCACACCAATGCCATCGGTCATACAGTTTCACATAAAATAAAAGAAGCCGTTGATTGATTTGCATCTCAACACAAGGAAACAGTTGTTAATAGGTTTCTGGGTCTTTGCTTGTTTCCAATCAATACACATGACTCGCGGCATAAAGCCTAGACGTGAGATAATCTAAAACTAACAACTTGTATTTACCTTCAGATACCAGACAACCAACGGCATCAGTGCCAAGGAGGACGGCATCTCCTACCCCGGCAACGTCCCCGAGGCCGGCAACTACGTGAGGAGCGGCTCCTACTCGTACGAATGGGAGGGCGTCACCTACACTGTGAATTGGACGGCCGACGAGAACGGCTTCCACCCGGTTGGGGATCACCTTCCCGACTTCAGCCACACTCGGGAGCACATTGGCAGCATTGACGACCATCAGTAGTTCAAATAAGTGTTTTATTGCGGTGAACGAGCTGTGAACTCAACTATCAGTTAGCGTTGTCGTCTCAGTCATTGATGTTACGTTCGTTTTAAATGTTTGTCCTTGCGTATGAATATGTGGGAGCCCATCGTGTTTTGTTCGTGTACGACATTGTCCAATACATAAACCCAACAAAAGACATTGTGTATGATTGGGATTCACGAGACAAGCTCGTAAGGTTCATGGTCACTAAGCTCGCTATTTCGTAAATCCACGTCTATCCTAAGCCAAATTGTGGAATTATTCTGCGCACAGTCTCCTCGGCATGGTTAGCCAAGTATGTTGAAATTTGGTATGCTATTGTTCATCGTTCATATGAATAGTCAGCAGTCACATGGATCAACATTGTGGTTCCACAATCTCAGAGCAGGAGCTATGTTGCATACAATGGGCATTAGCCATAAGGCCCTTTATCTTTGGAATAATTGACCAATCACGCTCATGTTTGAAATCCGTCGTTGGGTCACCGATACGACTCCTAGAAGTGAGCAGCCATTTGTCAGTTCCCATTTACAATACTATTCACTATAATCTGGCCGTTCTTTACCCCTGACCAACCAGCTTCGTAAGTAAGCTACGCATGCAAGAGGAGCACCAAACAAAAATCAATCATTTTGACCACAAGCTAAACGTTGATCAATCGCACAAACCAGCATTTTTGTAGATATCTCTAGCTTCATGTTTCTAATGAGAAGGCAAGAGGCACAACAACATGAAAGGGGAATGACTAGAAATGGCGGAGCACATCTTGAGTAGTCCAGCATTGTCCATTATGTATAATGTCGTCCAAGATCGATGTTAAGATAACTGTTTAAAGTGATCAAGGACATTGCTACTTTTACGTATTTAATGGAATCAATCGAAGGACTGTCGTGATTACACTGTAAACTCATTTCAACAAACGTTTGTTACTTTTACAAGGAAAATTATTTAGCGCAAATCCCCGCACCCTTTGCCATGTCATCGAACGACCCTATTGTTTGTCATGGTAGTTTTTCTTACAACCCACTCACATGTAGTTCGTTAGACTAGCTACCAAAGTTTGCTTTGTCATTGTTGTGTGAACGACTGTTTTCCTAGTTATAATCATGCGGCTACCAGGTAAAGACCTGCGCATGTTTGCATTTAACAGGGCTGAGCCGTGTACTTGTTAAGTCAAATCAATGCAAATCTTAGTTAGCATAGTAATGTCTACGTGCAGCAAACCTGTACTTGTAAGCAATCTACTAGTCTCAGGTTTGTAACGTTTTACAAAGACCTCCCTTGTATTCGTCAGTTTTCTCCACAAATCGCAGGTCGCCGCTCTGCAGTCTCAATATTACAGCAAAACAGCATTACTGAAAGTAGGTCATGTATTTAAAATGGTACATACACATTACACACACAATGTTGATAACACTCATGACCCACACTGTAAACCAAATTGACAAGTCTTGTGTAATATAACCAATCATCTCTTGGTATGTTTACCAACTGATACTTTTTAAACAAGCCGTTGTCTGGTGCATTGCTTGTCAGGTGACAACTACGAGTCAATAGTTACTATGCACACCAACTTCTCAGTATCCAGACCAACTCTACATTTGTTTCAACGTTTGTTTCTTAACCAGTTTTTGAAACTTGTTGCCGCATGGTTATTTAACCGGCGCTTAACTTGTACTGGTCAGCTGGTCAGCATACACATGGTCAGCTGCGTCTGACGTCAGACTTGGCGGACCAATCAGCGGTCGCCGCTCGCCGTTAGCGGGCCCCGGCGCGGCGGTTTCAAACCAGCTGTTGTCGCGCGGCCGCCGTGCAGCCTGGAACAGCGACGAGGGCTGTTCCAGCATTTGTGCAGTAAAAAGTGAAATCTGTGAACTGTGGTGCTCGTGCTGTGAGTGAGGCCCCCTCTGGCCTGCGTGACGCACTAATCGTGCCTATACCCGCGGTCGAGACGCCTCCCTTCCCCTGCGCGCGCAATGTAAGTGGGCCAGACCTGTGCATGCACATGTGAGCAGATGTTTTGCGGTCGGTGTTTTTTTATATATAAATACATTTATTTGCCTTTAATTCAACTCTTTGTATTTTTAACTTAACTGATGGACATATATGGGCTGTAAAAGCTAATCTGGTTGGCGATCATGATTTATTCGAATTATCTACGTGATCGTGCAACTGCATGATTGTTATGCTTAATGTTCAGGAAATATTCGTCATACGGGCATGTTATACTTCTGGCTTGATGCGGTGCACAAAACCATGTTCTTCCACAAACGCAGCAGTTCTTGCTTCAAAGACTTATATGCTGACGGTGCACGATAGGTATACCTACTGGGTAAACCTACCTCATGCATTTACCACATCCATTCGAAAATATGCACTCGGAATTGTCTCCAGTCAATAGTATTAATTACATGACTGTAATAAATACTAATGATTCCAGAAACTTCCGAATGGATGTGGTGTATGCATTCATTGATTATATAACCCATCAGTATTTCGTTTCTTGTCAGCGCAAGCCTTTGAGCAATAACTGATGCCAGTCATGGTTTTGTGCACCACTTCCAGCCAAAAAATAACCTGTTCGTGTAGAAAATATTTCCTGAATCAGTATCGTGGCAATTGAAAACGAACGCGAATCGTAAGTTCTTAAGGTTATCAACGCAAACAAAGCGATTGTAAGGAAGAACAAGTTCGAACAGAGCGTTAGTACACTTACTTGTTGACAATTTGTAAGCTTGCAATGCCCAGTCAAAGGCTAGCTCATCAACAAACCAGGGGTTGGTGAACCGACAAGGAAACGACTATGTCTATCCAGAAGTTGGTAGGTCCACAAGGCCCAGACTAGTACTCAACAAGGTGACGCCTATGCGAATTGGAACCAAACTTGTAGACAAACTGTTAGTTTGTTGGCTAACAAGCCTGGGGTTGGTGAATCGACAAGGTATCGACAAGGTGACGCCTATGCGAATTGGAACCAAACTTGTAGACAAACTGTTAGTTTGTTGGCCAACAAGCCTGGGGTTGGTGAATCGACAAGGTATCGACAAGGTGACGCCTATGCGAATTGGAACCAAACTTGTAACAAGGAGCCAACTTGTAGATTTGGTTTACAGTGCAAGGGGCAAGGGCAATAACGCATGCGAAAAAGCAATGAGCGTCATCACTTACCGAGTACACTGTACCCATTCAAATCTAAGGGGCATTCAAATTCATTAGCCCCTTGGAATTCAGGTGCTTTTTCATTTTTAGAATTCTTGAGTTTCTGCAGTTTGCTGTCTTCAGTGTAGCGACCCTTGCTTGCAAGCTGGAGCTTTCGCTCCTGATGAAAGCCTGAAAGAAAGCATCGCTATATTATAGCATATGCAGAACAATATGGCCTGGAGCAGAACACATTGTGCTTGCTTCCATACATCACGCACTTATTTAGCAAATTTCTCTGATTCAATCTGCATTACTATCAGTTGAAAGACATACATTTCATTAAAAAATGACAAAAACGACCGAACACTGTTATCACCTACCATTTTCACGGAAGTGCGCAGGAGGCCACATCACTGCACGGCGGTTGGCGCGCAACTGAAACTTTCAAAATGAAACGGCCGGAAACGTTTTTGGCGCCACCTATATAACAAGTAACAGCTTTGTATATGTTACTACTAACACGTCTAACTAGCGTAACTAAGTCCGTGTTGCAAAGGTGTAGCTGATACCTTTGACAAGGACATAGATTACATAAGTATGTATCAGTATTGTTGCAATGGTGTAGCTGGTTCTTTCGACAAGGATATAAATTACAAATCATAAGCAAATCTATGTTCCATATTACGAATAAGACCCTGGTAGTTTTCACAATAGCCTCCATAATCCTCGTCAATTTTATGAATGGTCGACTGGGTGCTGGGGCTGATACTAATATTTGCCCTGTTGATTCAACCAACTATGACAAGATATTCGTCGTTCGACATAACCTTTATTAGTATTTTTGACAAACGCTCGTCGTTGTACGACAACCCCTTGTCAAAATGAGTTTACAGTGTACTTGACGAAATGTATTATTAAATATCCTTCAGGTCTTTACAAACGAATGAATGGTTCATGTAACCAAGAAAATGCAAGACTGCCTCGAGGCCATGGTCCTTCACTGTGATAGATGGTAGTCGGTAGAGGCTATTTGCGGATTCAGACTCGTCCTTATTAGCCGTTTTCGCGACGGGACATCGGAGGTCAGTTTTACCAACAGAAAAATAGCCGCCTGCCGGAATTTTTTGCCTAAAGACCGCTTCACATACGGAGCGTAAACGCGATTGGCACATGAGCGGATGGGGCTTTACCGCGTACGCTCCGTATAAGAAGCGGTCTTTAGGAAAAAAAAATCCGGCAGGCTGCTATTTTTCTGTTGGTAAAACTGGCCTCTGGCCAATGCATCGAACTGGAACAAATCTAACCAAATCTCTTCTTATAGCAAATATATGCATATCATGAAATTATCTCAATGCTTTAACCCTCGCCCAGCCAGGGCCTTTTTCATAACGCAGACGGCCAGTGGGCTAGGGGGTACGACCCCCTGGCGATTGGCTCCTATGACACTTGGAAATACCCAATTTGCAGGGTAGGTGGGCCCATGGGAAATCTCAACGCTGTGCAAATTCGGTGACTCTTAATCATTACTTAGGAGGGTTTTGGGTGGTATTAATGTAAAAAGTTTGCTAAAACATGTCCAAATTTTTCGCTTATAACTTTTGATCTAGCAAAGACAGGCCAAATATAAAAGCACCAGTGAACTCAACACGGCAATGCGCATCGAATGGTACCTGTACCTTTTTTACGATTTAAAGCAAACTTAGAATTTCACTTGAAATTAAATGAACTTTAACCCGTGAACCGCCGCACTGGGGGTCCTGGAGTTCCACGCCACTTTTCAGGTCAAGCCAAAGGTCAAGTAACTAAAGGTCAACTTTCGCCACTTTCCACGTCAAACTTGGATAATTTTCGACAAACTAGCGCATAACTCAGGAAAGGTTAGAGCTACAGCTCCGCGGAAAAACGCAACCGATAGCCCTTTAACGTTCGTTCTGAATAATTATCTCAGAATATTTGACGCGAATCGATCATTATCAGCGGTAAGCAGCGCAATGCAAAGACAGAACCGCCCGGCGCCGGCACAGTCTACCAATCAGGCGGGGAATAACGGCCGGCGCCGGTCGCCGCGCCGGTCCTGCGGAGTGTTTGACTTTACACCCCTGTTACTTTTTTAAAAAGTTGCGGCCTGATTTACGTATACCTATGTATTACTTTCACAGAAAGATGCGCAATTCAATTCTAAGGTGGTGCTGAAAATTTGACGTTACTCTGATGATTACGGCATGAGTTATTTGCAAAAAAGGAGGGGTTGGCGATATTCGCCCTCTTCCACTGCGCGTGAATCAATTTATTTAGCTCTTAAGTTCAAAACTTCATCAAAATGCATTATATTGCATATCATTAGACTCGGCTGACCACGAGGAGCACAGTGACACCAGTTTTGGAGCGCTTGCCTATTTATCAGTCAAATTATTAGCAAAAACGTAGTTTGACCCCATTTGGCCTCAGCTGACCCGACCCTAGCATTCTTGCAGCATATAAACACCAATTTAGTCACGTATGCATATTAACTGAGGCAGTGTAACACCAAAAACTTGAAATGGAACATATATCTCTCATATTTTTTTTTATTGGATAATAGCAGCCATTCGGACAAATTTCCCTAATAAATTAGGTATCATGACCTCTAGATGACCTAGAAATCGAATCAAAGCTCTAGATTTCACGAAGAATATTGTAATTTCAATTCCAATTTGATAGTGTACAGTTTTGTGACCTGGTGACCTGACCTGAGGTCACTGAGACTCAAAACTTTCAGCACACGTGTCAAATGAATGCCCCAAGTTGTGTCCGAAATTTGGTGGCGGTAAGTGCCACAGTGCTTACACTATTAACGAAGAACGTTATTCTGTTGCTGCTAAACGAGTTTATTTTATCCCGACCTTGACCGGTTTTTGTGACCTGGTGACTTGAAATGATTGAGACCTGAAATTTTCAGGAACGACGCCGAAAGGTTTCCCTGGAGGGCATGCCAAATATGGCGGCGCTACCCGCCGTTTTTTTTAATACCCTTAGGGGTTGTATTAGCCTCCCCCTGGGTCGGGCGAGGGTTAATCAAAAAATGTCTGATAATTTGCAAATTATAAATAAAGCATGCTAAATAAAGCATGTATGCATCTACATAATGCAACCCTGGCTTGCGGCCTAACCCGAGAAGTAGGCGAAATTGGACCATTGATGGCCCCTGAAGACTTGATCACATGTGACCTAACAAACATGACGAAGCAATTTCGTCATTATTTTTGACATTCTTTCGAACACCGCCTAACGCGTGATATTGAAATCAAGCAAAACCTTTGACGTTTTTACCAAACTATTCACAAGATCAGGTCGGTGTCTGTGTATTGCCCTGTGCTTTGTAGCATTTTACAAAGTCCCTCAGCGCGTGCACTGACTAGGTCACGGACTGGTCTTCCTCCCTGACGAGACCTGCACCATTCCCGCCCTCCCTCCCTGGCGAGTCCTGCACCAGAGCCGCCGCGGATGATAAGGTAGATCGATATCTGGACATAAGCAAATCTGAGCGCGGATTTACTGTTATAAATCTCCATCTATTCTAAGCTGCAAACCTGTGCAATAATTCAAGTACTGATCACGTCGCGAAGGGTTACCTTATGTAGCAGGTCTGCCAGTTTCTCTGCTATAAAAGCTGGTGACCGACATGTGTTCTACGTCAGTGAATCATCTTCAACCCAGAATGAAGGCCGTGAGTGGAACAGGGTGAAAAGTGATCAGTGAGCCACCTATTTCGGAGAGGATCCTTCTTGTTTTATATCTACTCCACCGCTCTGCTTTACTCGATGTCTGCCTCCTCTATAGCTCCCTGTTCCCATATCTCACTCTCTCATCATCTCGCGCTCACCTCTCTCTCTCTCTCTCTCTCTCTCTCTCTCTCTCTCTCTCTCTCTCTCTCTTCCTCTCTCTCTCTCACTCTCTCTCCCCCCTTTCTCTATATCTCCCCTCTCCTCGCCTCTTTGTTCTCTCCTCCCCTTCTCTCTCTCTCTCTCTCTCTCTCTCTCTCTCTCTCTCTCTCTCTCTCTCTCTCTCTCTCTCTCTCTCTCTCTCTCTCTCTTTCTCTCTCTCTCTCTCTCTCTCTCTCTATCTCCCTCTCTCTCTCTCTCTCTCTCTCTCTCTCTCTCTCTCTCTCTCTCTCTCTCTCTCTCTCTCTCTCTCTCTAATATCTCTTTTCATCTCTCTGACATTTATCACGTGAGAATGTAGCAGAATGGATTAATTGTTAACGATTATGAAACTAATGCGAGCAATTCCTTATTGCAACAAACGGTGGCACTTAATTCAAAAAAGTTTTACGGATAAGCTATCTTGTAAAAGGAATATTTGAAGTAAAACTTATCAAAACTCACATTCAACAAAAATCACAATACACCATCAAATTCAAACGACTCTCCTTTCTAGGTTCTGATCTTCTGTGTGGTGGCTGTGGCCGCGGCCGACAAGTCAGCGAGAATTGCCAACCATCAGTATGGCATCGAGGAGGACGGCTCATACCAGTCCAAGTAAGTCCAACGGTCATCTGAAATTATTGAGAAAAAATATGCTTATGGTTCATATAAATGAATATAACATGATTCCCGTATTACTACATCACACATGAATCGTCGTAAATGTTCACAACTGTAATGGCCGATGCATTAACAAAATGATCTTATTTCAGCTACGAGACAACCAATGGCATCAGGGCCCAGGAAGACGGCATCTCCTACCCCGGCAACATCCCCGAGTCTGGCAACTACGTGAGGAGCGGCTCGTACTCGTACGAATGGGAGGGCGTCACCTATACGGTCACGTGGACGGCCGACGAGAACGGCTTCCACCCGGAGGGTGACCACCTGCCCGACTTCAGCCACACCCGCGAACATATCGGAGGCATCGAAGAACACCTCTGAACTGCTATATTGGTTCCATAATCGAATGCCTGTTGCCGATCAAAAATAAAAGTCTGTGATGAATTATCTATGCATACTAAACTGAATGTTCACGATTATAACTTATAAGCGTCTGTACACCTTCCATTAGCGGTGAATCAAAAATTCCCTTGCCACATTTGTTTATTGTTTAATGTTTATATATATCATTGTATCAATTGTGACTGTTTACACCTCGATTATTTCACCGGCATGGAGTGGTATTGACAAGTTATGATACTTGTTTCGAATGTTACTTTGAAAAGAGATGCAGATAATAAGACTTTTTTGCAGCACGCCAAAGCTTTGCTGAAGAAAGCTTACCTTTCATGCTCACTCAGTTACAAAATAGCATCCATTCACTGTCGGCACATCTCCACCACCACGTGGAGCACGAGTCTCTGCACCACAGCCGGTCACCCTCCTGTCCTGCCCCTGCGTGGGTCGGTCACTCATATCGGACCCATTTGTACGACATCAGTGACCGCGGGGAGGCCGCGCGGTCGAGCGGTGGCGTCTCGTGACCGGCCGGAGCGTGGCGTTCCGTGACCCAGGCCGTGTTGCTGCCACCCCCGAGTACAGAGATCAGAGTGACTACGGCTCACCGTTCCCCTGTGCTGGTGACCGACATCGACAGTGCCGCTCGGGGCAGTTCGGTTGAAACTTGAAAGCCCGGCTGGTGTAGGAGAGACCGGGGTTAATTGGGCCAGCTTTTACTTGAAGCGTCATAACTTCCTATACATATCATTATTTGTTGGCTATTAACTGAGAGCTTATTTCTTTATCTTTTAAAGAAGACTTAATATAAGAGAGATGGTAGCATCGTCTTGGTGTCATATCTGATCAAAGCGACCATCCTCCAATGTCCCAATTTACCCCGCGGGCGGGGTGAGTCGGGCCAGGGGTTGGGGCAAGTTTGAGCACTAGGAAAACAGTTTATCTAATTAAAAAAAATTTTTATTCATGTTTCACATGAACAGTCATCGCTAATCCATGCAAGCATGTTTATCAACATTTAATGACAAAACACAAGCGCTTGCAGTACTCCTGCGGCAAACAAAATCGCACACACGCAAAATGTGTATGACCAGCTTCAGGTGCTTTTACAAAATGCACCACCAACCTCACTCATTCGCTCTCCGAGTAACAGTTTTGACAGATGAAAATTCTGCTGCCCCCCTGTGCATAGCGCATGTGCCCAATCTTCACACTGCAATCATTTCTCCCTCGACTTAATGTTGACAAACTTGCCCAACTTGCCCCACATCAACCTGGCCCAACTAACCCCGAGGCGCCATTTTTAGCTTGAAACCACGTGACCAATTCACAATGATTTGGCGAAGAACGGTCGAGAGTGTACTCATAGCCAAAATGTCCACAGGTCTCTCGGGCGTAGCGAATTTGCAATGTTTCCACTATCAATGACTCTAGAAGAGAATATTTTCAAAGCAAGAAAATCACTTTTGGTACTGCAAACACATTTTGAGCGATTTAACAGCACTTACCTCAGGACGCGCCGACACCACGTTGACAAACAGACGGCGTTACTGTGCATGCGCAAAACAAGTTTGAACGCCAACTGCCGAGAAGTATGGGAAATATCCCTTCCGTCCCAACTTGCCCCTGGCACCAACTAGCACCGGTCTCCCCTACGGATTGGGTCTAAAAGCATCTCATGGGAATGGATACATGGACGGTTGTAAATAAGGCGGGATCCGTCTACTTTTCTAGTATATGTTTATTTGCCACGATCGATCTACAACGCAGATATATTTTTATATCGGACTCCTCTAAGGTGTAAGGATGCGAATTTCATGCCTTATAGTATCCCACTGAGATGAAAAGATAAAGTATCGAGGGTTAGCTAAATAACAAATGGCCAAGTGATGAAGCGCCTAAAGCCAATGGATTTGGTGGTTGTTTACGATGAACTAACGAATTGAAATGAACATAGTTACTTTGTTCTCTGTTCCTGTGTATGAATAACGATATTTTGATCAAACACTTAAATAATATAACATACTTAAATGCTAAATGATATAAATCCTAAATGCTATACATAATGCAAACATTTGACGCATAACAACCACTGCATTGATTTTTCGCGGCATCGTGTTCTTCTCGTCGAGTCGCGTTGAATGAGCTTTAATTTCACCCTAAAAGGTCATTTTCAGTGACACGGGAAATACTTTTAGACTGAGGGGGTACACCATAATAGAGATCAGCCTACGGTACCCCCCAAATCTATAGTTTTCTCACCGGTTTTAGGCCACTTATTTCCATCCCTTGGCTTTTTTCAACAAAAAAGAAAACATTTGCAAAAAAGTGTGGTATTTCGTCTCAAACTTGTGGGGGCGGCGCCCCCACGGCCCCAGACTTGGGGGGGGGGGGAAGCTGCCCCAACTGCCCCCCTCGGTTCCCGCGCCCATGGTTATTTTGAAAATTTCACCTATGGTAAAGGTCATTCTGACCGGAAAAGGTCATGCTGAAATATATCAGTCGATCCGTATCGAGCTAAACTCATCCAAGGTGTTTTCATCAATATGGCATGTCTGTATCAAAAACGTTTGTAAAAAAACTGCTGGAGACCTTTCATGACTTGAGATATGATCTTAGGTATATAACGAGGGGTCATGGGTGGCAATTTTCCGAGTCGGTGTCAGTCAGTTCCGATACATACTTTTTATGCGTAATAGCCGTCTTCATGACGACCATCTGGTACACATTCGGTGCAGATTAGGTGCTGATTACGTGCATATTTCGCTAAATTAGGTTCATTGTGCTTCAAAGCTATTAGCTTGGGTTTCACAGATGCTTAAGTACCTCATTTTTTCAAAGTATCAGACACTTTGTCGATTAAAACACTAAAATCAATTCATGATGATATGGACATATTTGTTGTAAAAGAGATTTGGTGCAGATTTGGTCAAATTAGGTGCATTCGCCAGATGTCCCGCCGTGAAAACGGCTACTGTTGCTCTTATCAATCGCTGAAAGCTTGAAAACGATCGTTCTGCAGTCGGAGTAGCTACGGCGAGCATTGGAACTACTTGTAAAGGTGGGTCACTTGACTTGACCTAATGACCTGACTTTGAATGACCCAGTTCTGAACTTTTCACAACATGTGTTGAAAAGAAATATTGGTAATGTGTGCCAAAAATGGCGGGGGCGAAAAACCTGAGGGGGAGGGGGACGTAAGAGAGTTTTGCAGTGTAAGTGCGTGCAAGCACGACGTCCACAAACTTCCGGCGTATAACACTTATCATCGCTTGATGCTTGGCATACAACCCATAATTATAAAAAGCAATTACATATATAAATCAGCTTACACGAAATAAAGCTAAATATATCGATATTAACGCCAATAAAGGTCACAAACCAGTAAGGCAGCATTCTTTATCAAATGTCAAATGACAGTCTCTTTGGCGGAATCACTAACACATAGCTATAAGAGTGGCACCGATCGCTGGGTATCGCCAGTTGGTCAGTGGCTCTCACCATGAAGACAGTAAGCAATTTAGCATAATCTCTTGTTGCTGCCACCTAACACGTAGGGGCACCCTTCCCGATATCTCGATAAGAGTTGGAGTTGCCCTCAACTGTGTTGGTCTAGCTTTGCTCCTAGATCAGTTTTTCGGGGTTCCTATTTCAAATTGTACATTTATATTGTTCAAGAGTGACGAATCTCTGAGTCTAGGATGGATATGTGGCAGCCCAAGTCAACCATCGTGATACATTTCACTAACGAGGAAAAATAGTGTTATTATAAATCAACTATGATTCTCCCGGCAATCCATCCGACTCTCGCAAAAGGTGGAAACAAGATAAGCTATGCGATTTCAGTTGGTAATTCATAAAGCACGACTGACCCGTGCCGTTTCCAGTTCCAGGGTCCCTGTATCGTGCAGGTGCTCTGCCTGCTCTGCCTGGTGACTCTGCTGGCTCTGACCGCCGAGGCCGACAAGACGGCCAGCATCGTCAACCAGGAGTACAACAACGACGGCAACGGCAACTTTGCCAACAGGTAGAGATGACAAGCATGTTAGCAACATAATATTATGTGGCCTTGTTAAGCGGTCTATGTCAATTACACCCATGAAACTATAAGACAACGAGTATAAATAGAATTTTTCACCGTTCTGTGCTTCTATCCTCAGGATACAGAAATCCTTCTCCTCCACGCCCCAACCCCATCCGGGCTGGACAGGCAACTATCTCATGCGGGCTGCTCCCTTGGAGCGGCACCGCTGCTCCCAAGGGAGCGCACCCCGTAGCCGGGTGCAGTGAGTACTTTGGGGCTGGTCGGCCTGTCCTTCGGGATGGGCTCAGCCCCGGTGACTCACTAGGGTGCCTGCCCAGACCAATGTCTCCCCTAGTTCCTATCATCCTTCCGGCTCTGAAATGGTCTAATTGGACCGAAAGGGCCTAACCCAACAAAACAAAAATAGAAAATTTTGCTACTGCAATACCTAGTTGCTAAGCTTTGATTAGCTACAAGAATGCGTGTCAATTAATTCATTTTATAATATGTATGTTGGGTGCAAAAAGGAGCATTATAACGAGTCTATTTCATCACATATGACGCCTTATGCCTGTTTAGGTTTGAAACATCGAATGGCATAACTACTGTGGAAGAGGGAGTCTTCTACCCCGGTCCGGAACCCGAGTCTGGAACGTTCGCGAGGAGCGGCTTCTTCTCGTACGACTGGGAGGGCGTCACCTACAAAGTGTACTGGACGGCCGACCAGGATGGCTTCTTAGCGACTGGCGATCACCTGCCCAATGGCGGCGATGGTGAACAATATGGGCTTCTATTTTAAGCACAGAAGGAAATAAATGAAACATGAAAACGATGCCCAGCAGAAGGACGAAGAAAATGGGCGACTGAACAGCTCGAGCATAGTCTACATTCACTGAGCCCGTCGAGTGAAACAGTGTCAAATAAAGCAAAACACAGCGTCCCTGTATGAATGAATGAAATAAAGCAGAGAGCAATCAGATACATGAATTTCCGTTTGCCGCCTCTGAAAACCTGGGCGTATTCTCAGAGGTGTTTGTCAATGACGATGATACCGGATGGTCACTGTGTGCCATCCTGCTGAAGGAATAGCGCGGAGTGGTCACCCAGCGTCGTTACTCGCAGTCTCAGGAGCAGTGGCGGATCCAGGATTTTCACTGGGGAGGGGCTGCAGGTCATAATTGGGCGCCACGCCCCGGATGGGCGCCATAGTCGCATCGTATTGGCGCTGAAATATTGGCGCCCAGTGGCCCTGACAAGAGGCGCCCAGGATCAGTATGTACAGTGACACCACACGATTGGAAATATCCGTTAGGCGGCACGGGCGGACATCGATAGCAGCGCCTCTATCGGTCACTAGGGAAAGCTGGGCTGTAGGCGACGAAATACCGGCTGAGTTGTCACACGTTGAATAGGTTTATAGACATCCGTCTTGTGAAAAAGTTGAACTTTTGCCTTCAATATTTCTACAGGCAATTTTAGAAGTGTCTTCACATAGATAACAACACCTTTTATATTATTGTATTCACTTCAAGCCTTCCCTATTGTTCTTGATGATGCGGGAACTATTTCTAATTAGTGTTTCTAGCTTAATAAAAGAACATATTGTGCAAACGATGAAAAAAGCATAGATGCAAGATTTTAAATGCAATTTTCTCTAGCAATTAATGGTAAATTCTCTACAGATCAAGGAAAAGGTGCATGCTAACTGATAATTTAAAGTTCTTGGGGGCCAGTTGTTTTCTTCTTTTCTTACGTCGCCCCAATGGCCGCGAATACACTTGTGATAACGCCTATCGCGGTGCGGAGCGTACTGAAACGACGTTATTCGACTGATTTTTGCATCCTAGTCCTAGTATGCGGCACTCCGATGAGTTGCGAATTGAAAATTGGCGCCACTGCGCCTTCGGCGCAGTGGCGCCAGTTTTCCTTGGGTGGGGGCTGCCAGCCCCCGCAGCCCCCCCCCTGGATCCGCCACTGCTCAGGAGTGGCAGTGTGCGCCGCACCATCCGCCACATCAGCACCCCCAGGGGGCTGGCGTGGCACGTTCACGTGACTGGCTTGTGCTAGTCGATGCAGGACGTGTAACACGCACGGACGAAAACAGAACCTCGTTAAAGACACATAGAAAGCAGCTTTCCTGGTGTCGATCAGAACAGCGGCTGTACGTTGTTTACGCACCTAGCACCCAGGTATAAAACTGTGGAGCACCCAGCTGGTTCACGATCCTGACCCCACCCTCGTGCACAACAGTGACCTGGGAGAGGTCATCATGCAGTCGAGCCGTCGTGTCCCGTGACCCTGACTGGGTTGACTCGTCGTTAGCTTCTTTGGTGACCGACAGCGCGGCTGATTGGTCCGGCTCAAACTCGAAACCGTAACATGATACGGAACGAATACGTATATGTGAAGAGGTATTTGGACTGTTGTAAATAGTGCAGGGTTTGTCTATTGTGAATAATGTCCTTAACCCTCGCCGGCACAGGCCATTTTGCGTCCTTCGACGGCACAAGGGGGGGGGGGGAGGTACGACCCCCATCGCGTTTGGACCCTGATCGAGCTAGAACTTCGCGGAAAAAAAAACGAGCGTGTTGCCCGTCACGAGAGGAAGCCGATGACATCCAATTTTAATGTCCTAGTCTAGGTCATCGGTTGACCTTCCAGGTCAGGTCAATGACCCAAAAGCCGGGAAAATCGGGACCTGTTAGAAAGTCGTAAAGTGTGGCTGCTATGGGGTCTTTCGGGGTGCTGATCACGAATATCGTGTTAGTTCTGATCACAGATGATGTTTTCAAGCATTTAGACCAGGTCGGCTCAGGTCAGGTCAGGTCAACCAGTAGGGTCGTGACGGGTACTCGTATTACGTGTTAACCGCCTCTGAGAGCTTCGTAGCATGTTACGAAGGCACAAAAACTACTTCGTAAATGTTCAAATGGTTGCTAAATTCGACTTCAGCTCCAAAAACTAACCTAGAAACATGTAAAACTCGAAAAAGTGAACCGAGGTCACCAAAGGTCAATGACCTGACCTGACCTTCAGGTGACCTTGACATCCACCCTAATGCATGGGAGCAACATCAAATCACATGTTTGAACGTTTGAAACCACGAAAAGCTTGCAAACGCGCGGCTAATGCGAGCCGACATACGCCGAATCGCGATTCCGGGCAAACATGGTCTCGGAAAGTAGGTCACAGGTCAAAGGTCATTGGGGTCAGGATCACGACATTTTTAGGGTAGGTGTAAAATTGATCATTGCGAGAGTACTGAAATTTGTGTCTTGATCAATCGCTTTTTACGCGAGTTATTCGCGAAAAACCTCAGGGGGGTTGCATCAACCCCTGTGCCGGCGAGGGTTAAGGAAACCTTCATTACATCACTACGCTTAATAAAAGAAAAATAGCCCCTCCCCCCAAGAAAAAAGCTAACTGCCGACTCATGTGCGCTCATTTGGTATTCAATTTATTATCTCTTCGTGTTCTTTTCACTGCAAGCGTGCAACACTTCAGCTGTTCCGTTACTGAACTTGAAAATATCGATAAATCCTTCTTCCAAATTATCAATCCATCTCATCCCTTTACCTCATTGATTCCGTAATCCAGCTCATTCTGTCGGATGTCACTTTTCAGCGGTACTTGATAACCGAGCCGCGGAGGTCGCGGTGTCCCACGGTGGACGTTTTCTGAAGCAGGTACGGGCTACCGGTCCTGCATCGATGACACATAGCCGGGGTGGACAGTCGGCTATGTATATAAGCCGCCGCTGATCGCTGGACAGCATCAGTTGATCAGCCGACCTTCCATCATGAAGACCGTGAGTAAAAGATAATGTCCGGTGCTGTATTTAAGCAAGGCTCTCATTTAGTTTCAGAGTTATCATTTAATGTCAAAACGTGGCGTTTGTAGACATGGTCTTTGATCAGTTTTGCCGAGCCCATCCTTTTATCTAAGGATGGAGTCCGACGGATGCAGGTTTTGAATTCTCATTACATATTACTGATTAATACCTGATAACGTCAATGCTTTTTCCAATTTTACTTTACATTCACGCAATTATTCCAATTCACTTTTATTTTAGGCGCCAAAACATGATTGATGATATAAAAATATTATTTTTACAAAACAGCTTTACATTGAGTTGTTGCTTTGCTTGCTCACCGCGAAGTGGTACTGGCGCCCCACTCACAAAATCGGAATCTATCCTCCAGATTCTCCTCCTCTGCCTGGTGGCTCTAGCCGCGGCCGACCAGAGTGCACGGATCGCCAACTTCCAGTACGGCATCGAGGAGGACGGATCCTATGCTGCCAAGTAAGTGCAAAACATATTTGAACACTAATTACATTGATAAGTTTTTGTTTGCATGCATAATCAATACCTGACTTCAAAGTTACCTGAAAACCAAGTTAGGAAAAAACACACGTTTAAAAACTCGTTTTCTTTCTACATGCGTTACACTTGTCATAACAAGCTCATTTTCCACCAGTTACGAAACAACTAACGGCATCAAGGCTCAGGAGGACGGCATCTCCTACCCCGGCAACATCCCTGAGTCTGGCAACTACGTGAGGAGCGGCTCGTACTCGTACGAATGGGAGGGCGTCACCTACACGGTCACCTGGACGGCCGACGAGAACGGCTTCCACCCGGAGGGTGACCACCTGCCCGACTTCAGCCACACCCGCGAGCACATCGGAGGCGTGGAGGATCATCTCTAAAGCCACTGATAATCGCAACAACAAAATATATACATCATTATGATAGCATTACGCCGGGAATGTGTGTAAGTCGTAAATCATTACAAACTACCATTTCATCGTGACGCCGCTGTTACCCAGTCCTTTGTTAATATGTGATCATCGTGTTCACGCATGTTGAATGTGGTTATATGTGTTTGTCCTGTCTTTAAATGTTATTGTCCGAATACAATTTATTGGGCTGAAAGAAATCTGGCATGCTACTTAGATAGAGAAAATGCCAATCAAGTCTGCGACATTCGTTCAGTCCAAGCAGTAACTATTATTATTGACGCCCTTTAGCCTACACAGTAGCCCCCATCACCAAATTTAATGGTATACCTACTTAAATCGTGTCTCGTAACAATGGTGCCTAAAACACACATTAACCCGCGCCCTGATATGCCCCCCCCCCCTCCTGTGGTTTTTCTTAAATAGCGAGGAAAACGGCGGCACGCAGCGCCGCTGAATTTTTGGTACCTTACTGGGCATCAATTTGACACCTTCACACAAAACTTAAAGTCACAGGTCACCTAGGGTCAGGAGTTATTGAGGTCAAGCTGAGATCATGTTCGAGTAATAATGAGCAAAAAACATGACATCTTGAAACGCTCACCAAATCTACAGTTAACAGGCAATTTTAAAGTTCTTTATGTGGTTGTGTAGAAAAAAGACGGCGCTACATAGCTGCAATCTCGGATTTTCGAAATTTTGCGATTTTGACCCCCAAAAATTATTTTTTTTTTTTAGAAAAACTCAAAAAAAAATCCAATTTTTTTTCGAATTTAGAAAAAAACGGAATAAATGTAATAGTTCCTGCGCTCTTCGATATACATAACAAATTTTAGATTGATACCTCCTTTTTTGGCCAAGTTATAGCGAAAAAAAAACTGTTCAAAATTGATGACGTCAAAATTTTTGAACTCAATCGATACCCATTTTATGCAAAAATATCAACTTTGAAATTTGACTTCATTTGACCTGACCTTCACCGGAACATAATCTAAACTGACCCCAAAGGCTGCCTGACCCACATAATCGTATTTTGCATATAAAATGGACCATAAAACATGCATCACATGATATTTTCATATTGTGACCCTTAGTGACCTGACCTCTGTGACCTGACCTGGTATCAGTGACCTCAAATAGCAAAATACGTGTTTGACGAACATTTCCCCATCGATGATTTCCAACGAAATGCACGTTACTCGATTTTACAACGCATTTCTTGAAATGACTGTAAACGGTGAAAATTCGATCTTTGACCTGACCTGTGACGTCATCGGTTTGACCGAGGTGATTGAAATTGGGTCACAAAGTAGTTCCCCGTTGGGGCTATCCAACGCCGTTTGCCGCTTGTCGCTATGTTGCGTGGTTCTCGAGATCTTAGGGGGGGGGGATCAGACCGCGTTGCTCGGCAGACCCCATCAGGGCGCGGGTTAACTATGACGCATTTCGTAAGTGCATACCTTGACGGCAACTCTTCATTTCATTTTCATGCTCCACGATTATCAATGCTGAAATTTATAGATACCTGTAGGTATGAGAGGAATATGATGGAGAAGGTTGAAAAATGGAATTTACAATGGACACATCATATCTTTTAATGAGAGCATAAGGGATTCCAAATCCTTATTAGTCAAACACAGCATAACTGAACAATGCAAGAAGACGGTATATTGAGTTTTAAAACGTTCAAGATATGTTATAAAACAAGAGTGTGCTTTTGGGTGAAAACACACAACATTTGAACCAAATTTTGCCTGCAATTTTTTTTTTTTAATAAAATGGATTTAGTCACATCCTATGCGTTCAAAAATGTGCGGACATTCCAAATAGGACAATACGTTTCTGCTAAGCAGACTGGCAGTTTCTTAATCAAAAAGTCGCCCTGAATAAATGTTCCCGCTGTTAATTCTAAGTCAGTCCGGTAGGCAGTGCTGCGGTCGCCCGGCCACATCTGGCCGGCGCGGCGGTAGTGGCTGCGGCGCATCGTTTGAAACGGAGTTCCCAAACGGTAAATGACATCCCACACCCAGCCCCTGCAACTACCCCAGCGGTGGCGCTGGCAGCAGGAGTGACGTCATCAGTCTATAACCCGCTGTTTGAGGCCGACACATCCAATACGGTATATGACGTCACGGGGACCGGTCGGTGGCTGGAAAAAAAATGTTCAGCCTTACAGATTGGCTGTAATTCTATATAAAGCACTTGTTATTGAACAATCAAAGTGAATGCTGAAAGCGTGTGCAAGTTAATTAACCAGAGTGTGGATAAATAATTAAATCAATGCAACTGATATCTCGTAGCAAATGATATTGTAGCTACTCTGTCATGGGGCATAGCTATTCTATGAGCCTCCACCAAAAGCAAATTCTGCAATTCTGCACTAAAGTCGTGTGCAAGCACGAAGTCCACCAACATATAACAACTGCTGTTGAGTGTTGATGCACTTGGAAGTTGAAATACAAAACATATTAATTTTATACAAGAGAAATAGGTCAGCTTACAAAAATGAAGCTAAGTACCTATGTCTAAAATAGCATTAATGGAGGTCACAAACCAGCAAGACAGCATTCCTTATCAAATGTCAAATGACAATCTCTGTGGCGGATTCATTGGCGCACCCTCAGCATTTAGCTTTAAAGAATGGCACTGATGGCTAAGCACCGCCAGTTGGTCATTGGGTGTCACCATGAAGACAGTAAGTAATTTGGTATAATTATTGTTGCTGCCACCTCAAATATTCTCGATGAATGCTAGAGTTCAGTTCTCATCTAGCTGTAAGCTGCGGTGGCTGAATTGCGCTGCCCGGCTCGTATGGTCGCGGGTGCGGATGAGGCGCCAGCTCTGTCAAGCAGTCCGTTGTATACCCAATGATAACCTAGTGTTGCCGTTTCCAGTTCCAGGGTCCCTCTATCGTGCAGGTGCTCTGCCTGCTCTGCCTGGTGACTCTGCTGGCTCTGACCGCCGAGGCCGACAAGACGGCCAGCATCGTCAACCAGTACTACAACAACGACGGCAACGGCAACTTTGCCAACGGGTAGAGATGACAAGTTTATATCATCATTATGTAACTTTGTTTCACGGCAACTGAAGTTCATGTAAATTGCACGCACGTAGGTACAGATAAAAAGTTGCAACAACAAAAAACTGTAGCTGAAAAGTTGATTTTGCCAAGGTTTGATTATGTATAGTTTTTTTCAAAAGGTGTTTGGCTCCAAGTGCATTCATTCATTCATTCATTCATATCTATTTCGCACCAAACATTGGCAATTTTGTAACAGCTGTTTACAATCACCAGCAGTGATAAAAACTGTCGCGTGTCTGCACAGAGCTCAGGTCACAGGAGTCACATCCCCCGGTGGGATGGCATTGGGGGATGTGACTCCGGTGGGATGGCATTAACGAAGCTCTCACGTGAGTTTTGGCAAATTCAGCGTCTGACTAAGAACTTCTTACCGTAAAAATGATCTTTTTTACATTCATGTGCTTGGTAAATGCATGGAAATTGTGTCATCAAAAATGAGCACACTTTGATGACGTCACTGGTGGCAGCTTGCACCCAATGTCCGCCGTACGAAGGCATCTAGCCAACGAATTTGGGAAAACTTCGCTTTTCACTGTTACCGCTTTTCACTGTTTAAACTTTGTTTTTCACTTCGTTTTTCGCTGAGGCCCGAATCAAATCAGCGGTTCTTTCCATGATAGTTATACATTACATTGCAATGCAAGTTCCACAGAATGACATCACCACTGTCCTCATGATAGTTCCAAACGCACGTACGTAAAGTATCGTGCCAGTGGTCCACTCGATCACTACTGTCACCACTCCACTGTCACCACTCCACTGTGACTGTCACATTGGAGAGGTGAATTACAAGTCCAGTGACTCCACACCACTGTCACCACTCCACTGGCACCACTGTCACCACTCTATCCAATGGTGACAACCCCCATCTCGCTGCGACCACCCGTTGCCGACTTATATGTACTGCCGGGAAGCAGGCGCCGCAGGCCGGTTTTCGTCCGATGTTTGTTTTGGCCGTTTCCTGTGTTAACCCTATGGCGCACGCGAGCGCGTGCTGACGGCGCACCTCTCGTCCAATCACGCCCAAATGTTAATACCAAGGCCCCCCACGTCCACAGATTCGGCATGCCAAATTTCACGTCGCTACGCGGCGACACATAAGTCCTGACAGACGCGGGCACGCACGGACAACTTATAAATCATAATATCGCCAAGCCATCCCACAAGCTGACCCACCAGGCCATCCACCACCACTGACCCCTGTGCCCTGCGGACGGAAGCCGTGAGGAGCGACGCGCGACACGGTCTCGGTCCTCTTCCCTGTGCTGTCCCGGAGCGTGCGCGTGCCCAACTTTCAGCAGCAAATCCAGGGTGTAAACGCACCGGGTCATGCTCATGCTCATGCGAACTTTGTATATATTCTGTTTGAGACGTGGTATCTTATCGTGTTATGTTAATTTCAGTGACTCATTTTGACTTTCTACCTGCCCTTCCATTGTAAGCCATTCCGAGTGATTATGGTATTATGCCATGAAAAAACGCACGCATGGAATTTATCGGGAATAAGAAAGTACATACCAACCCTTTAAGGCCTTAGAATCCTTACAACTTATGTCTCTTGCCTTCAAAATACCTTTAAAAGTTGTAACCGAAGGTTTGTTGTCAATAGTTAAAACACTATTCTTTAGAATTGTGTTTTTCTATTGAAAAAAAACAAATCTGAGTTCCCTGACAATTTGGCAAAAGTAATCCAGGCGATTTTGGCCAGCAAATCGCTTATTTATTTACAAACAAGTCAATTTTCGGTTCTAGAAGCCCACCTTTCGACTATGAGGGTAAAATCAGTCTGGCAATTAGATACCCGGCTTCTGTTTCACCGGCCCGACGCTGCGCGCGCCCTGGTGGTGACCGGGCGCAACAAATCCGCCGCCGCCTTAGCAGTGGCATTGACTTCCGCCGTCTGCTGCGGCTCCAAAGCCAAGCCAGCGTGGAATTGGGAGAGCTCGGTCACCCGCAGCTGGCAGCTGAGTAAATTTCCTTAAGCATTATATAGATATGCTAATTTCATAAACGTGCTTACGCTTTAGGTTTACGTGAGTGGTAAACCCTTAGATAATATAATTTAATGTAATATTTAGTAGAAAAACAGCAAATTAACGGGTCACTTATTCGAAAGGTAGAAAACCTACTACAAAGAACTCCTAAAATTCCTGAGGCATCAAAGGAAACTACTAAAATTCCTGAGGTATCAAAGGACCAAACAGGCATCTAGGTAGGTACCCGCTATTCCGTCGTGAAAGCGGCTATGTTAAAATGAGGCGACGTTAGAGTTTCTTAGGTTCTTTTTTTTGCCCGTTTCGCTGGCTGAAACGCGTGCTTAGTTAAAAACGTGCTTGGAGCCAAACACCTTTTGAAAAAGCTAGGTATATGTAGTTACAAGTATGGCTGTCATTCAATTGATGTGATACTGTGCATGATGCGTGCAACGACGAACATTATAACAAGTGTAATTATTTCAACACGCATGACACCTTCCTCCTATCTGCTTAGGTTTGAAACATCGAATGGCATCAATTCTGAAGAAGAGGGAGTCTTCTACCCCGGTCCGGAACCCGAGTCTGGAACGTTCGCGAGGAGCGGCTTCTTCTCGTACGACTGGGAGGGCGTCACCTACAAAGTGTACTGGACGGCCGACGAGGATGGCTTCCAACCGCGAGGAGACCATCTTCCCGACTATGGTAGTGATCGTAAACCAATCGAAGTTCCATATTTGCCACCATGGGCCCCGGATACCCTATACGACGAATAGTCAACAACTGTCATCACTCATCACAGCTGAGGGATGCATAAACAATGGAAAAATGTTGCCCAGCAGAACGACAGAGAAAAATGTGCGACAATAAGCGAGCACACTTGTGCTGAAAAGCCGTGGCTTAACCCGCGCCCCGCTGGGGGGGGGGGGCAGAATCTGCCCCCCCCCCTCCCGTTTTTCGCCAATAACTTCTAAACGCGTTACGCTAGCGACGTCAAACTTTCAGTACCTTATCATACATCAATTTGACACGGTCCCTGAAAATTTGAGCGAAATCCGTCGGAAAATTTTTGAGAAAATGACGTTTTAGTGACGTCATGTTCGCCATTTTCGCCTCAAAAATGGCAAAATTTCAAACGCCGCTAACATCTTCATTTTTAAAGGAATCAAGACGTAACAAAAAAGGTTATACGTGATTCTACTTTGTCTATCAAATGGCTATCTCGGTTTTTTGAAAATTTTGGATTTTGGACCAAATTTTTTTCAAAAAACTCACTTTTTTGGGAAAATATTTATAAAATCCAAAATTTTGAGTGTATCGAAAAAAACCGGAATATATGTCAAAGAAGTGGTCTATGTGCACCTACATACCAATTTTTAGAAGAATCGGTTCAAAAATGTGGAAGTTATTCAAAATTTTATGACGTCACGACACACAAACTTTTTGAAAAATGAATTTTTTGGAAGTTCTAGACCTCGTACGGAAACAAAAATAGCACCATTTGATTCGCCGTGAAAAACTGCATCAGATAGACACCTTTTTAGGCCTTAACAACCATCTTCAAAATTTGACCTCACTTGACCTGACCTTGACCTGACCTCGACCTGAAATTCATCCAGAGGTGGTCCATATCACTTATTGAGTGTGCCTATTGAATTCTATGAGTAAAATGACCCATAAAACATGTGTCGCACATGCCCTTTTCTATATTTTGTTTTTGGTGACCTGACATGACCTGACCTGACCTTGACCTTGACCTTTGAATGACATTGTATGCAACGAATATTGTCTTGGTAGTCTAAGAACACGTTTTGGGCAATCAGTCTCAGTCCATTCTTCGGCAACTACGGTGCAAGGCCGATACTGTAGAAACTTGCATCTTGTACCCTTGACCTGACCTTGACCTGACCTCTGACCTACTTAAGCAAAAAAAAATGGGCTCTTAAGATCCGCCTTGTTGAGAGCTTTCGATTGCCGTTTTCCCCGTCTTTCTACGACCATCGGTTCGGAAGTTAGACAGGGGGGGGCAGAATCTGCCCCCCCCCCCCAGCAGGGCGCGTATGGCTGAATAGCCCAGCGGGGCGCGGGTTAACGGATGCCATACGAATGCATAATGATAGTGTAAATTAACGAAGCCCGTAAGAATAAATCAGTGTCACGAAAAAAGAAACCGCAGTGCTCATGAATGAATGAATGAATCAGAGTGGAGGGCTATTCGATATATTGTTGCACGTGCGATGCCATACAAAGCCTGTGTGTATCCTCAGAAGTGTTTCTAATTTTCTATTATGCATAGTTGGCAGCTCGATCACCATGTGCTATAAAGTTTGTATAAAGTTTTGTGTTGTGTGCTACGGAGCGGCTCGAAGTAGTCAGTTAGGACCGCTGCACACAGCTCACGCGGTGCTCATGGTGCCGTGCCTACCGGGCAATCTTCCTCGGCTGCTCCTAGATAGTAGATACTGACAGTGTCGTCAGTGGCAATTCCTGCACGACTTCAGATGTTTTCAGTGAGCCGGACGGCCGTATACCTGAATATGCGTATACGAAAATCGCTTAAATAAAATATTATATATAGTTACAGGCTCATCTTGCGGTTAAGATCAGCAAATGTGTAATAAACTCTACTTCACGTGTGCTCAGACTTCAGGGTGGGGCAGCATAATCGGGAATAAATATAAAACGGTTTATTTGGTCATGAATAAAAAGATACAGCTCCAAGCACTATTTTAGCAACAAGCCATCAATCGGTCGCCTTTTACCTATCCCTCATCCCATTTGACCACCCTCCACGTCAAAGACCCTCTCAAGGCGGGCCCAAAAGCACGTGCACGCACGTGCAGCTTCCTGCTTGTCCATGGTCACCCATCGGCTTCGTATCTTGCACTGAAACCCGTATTTACTGATGATAAGTTGTTCACTAGCCTTCTATTAAAAAAAAGCGATTTATTTATATACTTTCATCGGATTTAAATAGGCGGCATCTCAGCTGGAGGTGCCCCACACAATAATATGTCGTCCTCACTGCAGTACGACCAAGGACAGAGTCCTCGTCAGACGTAATCTGGACTTGATCATTCTGGACCTTCAGTGATCCTCTGTACCAATGGCTTCACGTGAGTCTGCCAGAGTGCAGATGTATTTATCAGAGGTGCTCATTTATCCCGGCTCGATGAAGCATAGGGTACACCACGTGTACCTCCCTTAAAGACCACCCACAGGACCATTACCCCACCAGGATGTTTGCTTCGCATGACCGCTGGGACATCATCGATGCAATACCCTATGTATATATCATGCCATTCTTTTTCTACCGTATTCTAGTCGGTGGTGAGATTTTTGTTCTCTGAAGTTTCGAAAATTGTTTCTCTTCAATTTGCGAGCCTTCTCCCGATATTCAAGCGATTCGTCTTTATGTCTTCTGCTAAGAGTTATTTTACAAGGATTACGTAAAACCTCTGCCCTAAGCATTCCCACACAGCACTTATCGCCCTTGAAAACACGATGACGTGTCCAGCGGCCTCTTCGAGGACTTGCAGAGGTTCAAAGGGTTCATCTTGTTCTACTCGTTTATCATTAGTGTCT
Organism: Amphibalanus amphitrite; assembly: GCF_019059575.1. Classification (NCBI taxonomy): domain Eukaryota; kingdom Metazoa; phylum Arthropoda; class Thecostraca; order Balanomorpha; family Balanidae; genus Amphibalanus; species Amphibalanus amphitrite. The sequence goes on along the minus strand of NW_024883127.1, from coordinate 94,726 downwards.
ATGGGCGCGCTCAAAGCGCTTGGAGCACCGCCGAGCTGTTTTCTGCTCCTGCTCTTTTCCAGGGGGTTGCATCATGCATGCATGGTCATGGACGTAGTTATGTAGGATGATGCACAACTTTTGGACGTTTCATTGCCATGGTATGATTTATCAAAATACTACCATGCATACTCATGATCAGAGTCCAAAAAGCATTCCCGATTGTGCTGCAACACCTTGTATAATCTTATCATGTCTGTTCTGTGCCTGCATCAGTTTCTTGTAAATATCGCTATAAATGTGTATGTGTATTGGCATATTGAGAAAACAAAGGACATGACGACGAAATGCACATTGAACACGGATGGACACAACGACAACACACAAGGAAACAACGGACATCACATCAACAGATAGATGATTTACAATGACTCGAGAATCCAACGATTCAGGTATGCTGAGGAGATGATTTTATGTGTATGCAAGTTCATCAGTTACAGATGATCCTCCACGCCACCGATGTGCTCGCGGGTGTGGCTGAAGTCGGGCAGATGGTCCCCCTCCGGGTGGAAGCCGTTCTCGTCGGCCGTCCAGGTGACCGTATAGGTGACGCCTTCCCATTCGTACGAGTACGAGCCGCTCCTCACGTAGTTACCAGACTCGGGGATGTTGCCGGGGTAGGAGATGCCGTCCTCCTGGGCCTTGATGCCATTGGTTGTCTCGTAGCTGGTGGGAAAAGAGCGTGTTTTAGCAAGTGAAACGTACGTCAAAAGAAAACACGTTTTTTAAGTGACTTCAAATGTTTTTTCGCGTAAATTTCAAATCATGGATTCATAATGTATGCAAAAAAACTGACACATATACGAAGAATTGGCCTCCGAGCAGTTTTGCACTTACTTGGCAGCATAGGATCCGTCCTCCTCGATGCCGTACTGGAAGTTGGCGATCCGTGCACTCTGGTCGGCCGTGGCCACAGCCACCAGGCAGAGGAGGAGAATCTGGAGGCAAAACAAGCGAGCATTTAAAGACATCATAAAACAGGAGTTAGAGAAGAACCAGAGAAGTCCAAAAATTTACAGGAAAAGAACGTGTATTAAAACTAAAGAGAAAGCATTTAACATAGCAAAGCATGATCACGACTTTATACCCGTTTGTATGTGTGCGTCTTCCAAAGTATGCACTGCACGGTTCCTCGGACATTTCACGTTGCAACATATAGCATTCGCTGTCGTTTAGTTTCTATCTCGATGTGCCTAAGTTGCATAAACTTTGTCTACGTTGTTCAGAAAAGTCTCATCTGCATAAGACGCTGCAGACTATTTAAAGCCGCCTGGCAGTTCACTTACGGTCTTCATGTCGATGGTGGGTTTGATCAACTGATGCCTCTGAGCCGTCATCGGCAGCTTATATAGCTGGTCGTATCGGTTCTGCGTCACCAATGCAGTAATCCAGACGTCTGAAAATGCCGTCCCGCCGGGCCGCGACCTCGACCGCCGCGCCGGGATTTAGAGGACTACTGAACTGTGACACCCACAGCACCGGTCAGATGACGACTCTGACCGATATGGCTATTCACATGCAAAACTTGTTCAATTCAAGGACATGTGCGGATGAAGAGAGTACCCGGTACGCGCACGGCTGCAACATCCAATGGAAGGAGTGAACAGCGTGTCTTGTGACTCCGGTGCTCACAGCGGTCATTTACGAGCCCTTTGGCCTAGTTGTTTTACTCCGGCCTCAATCGTGCCGGGTCCGGTGTGCTAATTGTGCAAAATAAACCCTTTATACTAGAAATGTAGTATAAGTCCTTCGTTTTCTTGGGTAAGGCTGTTTCAGTTTATCCACACTAGTTATTTCAGCGTAGTAGGATAGAAGGGGAAAATATGGAGACATTATCTGATGAACCATACTGGATGAGCCAATCCGATGAGACCAGTGTCTCAGTTGAACAGACCTCCCGGCGACAGAAGGGGTCATTCCGGGGGTTTCCGCTCCTACTGAAGCTACCCTCATGCAATTGTCTGGCGGGGTGACCATCAACCCGGAACAGTGAAAGCGACAGTGTTCAAAAGACATGAGACGTTTAATTGGCGACGAAATGCGAATCATTTAAAGCATTAGTAGTCAGTAGCTCTAATAGCTTAGCTGTAATTATAAGTTACTCACTTCAAATTGCAAGCAAAACTGTACCGCAAGGTCGATCACATGGTACTCAAAAAAGGAAGAGCTTTGTATTCGTGTTTTGAAGAAGCTTTGTGTGTGTTAGGCGCGCTATGAGTAGTAATTACAGATGCATTAATGTTTGCGGCAGTTCTTGTGTACATATAGAAATATATACATATAGAAAAACCATTCAACAGTGGTGATTCCAGGCATGAGGAAGGATCAGGAAGCATTGCCCTCCATGCATCCGCGTATATAATTTTCCGTACGCGTGTCTATGGTGATTTGGAAACAATATAAAAACAAACTCCAAAAAAATGTCACCTATGTTATTTTTATCGTTGACAGAAATGACTTGTAAGCGTGACTGATTTAATTTTTTTTAACTTTCCAATCAAATTGCATGCATGCTTTTTTATGTCTGCTATTTTTTCTGTGCCATTGCTCTGTATTACATAGCTATCGAATGATAGGAGAAAGTGGGGTAAGACGGGCACCTTAACTTTGGAGCCATTTTCGGCCGGTTAGAAACATCATAGAAACGGGAAAACTGAGTGAAAACCTTTTTTTTAGACATTTTACTTTCATTTGCCAGAAGATGAGACTTAGAACTGATTCAACACATAAACTGCAGCTATTTTTGCAAAACCTTGCAAAACCCCGTCTTACCCCACCCCATGGGGTAAGACGGTCACATGGGTAGGGCAAGACGGCCAGCTTCTTTCACCGACCAGCACAGCTCGCAACAAATGCCCGAGATTAGCCGCATTGATACAGTCGCTCGTTGGTCTCAAGTGCTTCGGAAATGGCAGTATACGAGATTCGTGCAGAAGGCGTATGCTCGTATATAGGCCCTAGTTCAGAAGCCATGTAGAACCGTTTTTCACATTCATTATTCGAGAATAAACTGTGCCGAAGGAATATTGCTAACATGTCTGTGAGTATCGGAATCGAGCATATTCTTATTAGAAATGCTTCTTTTTTTCCTACAGCAACAAAAATATTTTCACCATTACAGACCCATTCGATTCATAGTTGCCCGTCTTACCCCAAACTCAATGTCATAAGTTCAGCACGATTTTTCTCTGTAGACAATTTGATGCAGACAAAGCAAATTCGCGGTATATGAACACTGGTGGCATATGAGTGTAACACAAGTGATGCGAGTTTTTTACTCTATAGTGCTGCACACAAAAGCTTGCACAATACATTATGGATGTTTTCAAAGAAATGAGTGTTTTAAAGAAATCAAAATAAAAGATTATCGACTGAACACAAATTCACCAGACTTCAATGGTGGTGTGTAGTGGGAAAGGCAATTCTGGTCCTAATTTTTCTCGCTCGTAGCGCTATTGGTTTGGTCTGCAGAAGGGGTGCCCGTCTTACCTACCCTGACCGTATTACCCCACTTTCCATTAAAATCGACTAATAAGCGTGGCGGCAGACGGCAGTGATGGATCAAAGATGCCACTGATAAATAGTGGGTTTGTCCCCTTCTCCATCCCCTTAATACAAACTTTAGAAATTTCGTTTTTTTACGGCTGGAAGATCACGAAGAAATCTATCGACTAACGTTTGAATTTTGAAAATCGGTTTGAAAGATCACGAAATCTCCGGAGGGGGAGGCAGTCCACACGCCTCCTTCCCTCCCCCCCCCGGCCACTTTCGTGGCACCTATTCAAAAGCCTTCCAGTATTAAGGTAAATAAAAACCCGGTAATATTTATCATCTTTGTATAATCAATCATAGTTCCTTTTGAATAACTTTACATATTAACCCTCGCCCGTATTGGTGTTTTTCCAGCTGCGAACGCCGCGAACGTATAAGGGGGGTCCGTTGGACCCCCCTTACCGTTTCGCCCCTGTTCGAGCTAGAGCTTCGCGGAAAAAACGAGCGTGTTGCCCGTGACGAGAGGAAGCCGATGATACCCAATTTTAAGGTCCTAGGTCATCGCTTGACCTTCCAGGTCAGGTCAATGACCCAAAAGTCGGGAAAATCGGGACCTGTAGAAAGTCGTAAAGCGTAGCTGCTATGGGATTTTTCGGGGTGCTGATCACGAATATCATGTTAATTTTGATCACAGATGATGTCTTCATTCATTTAGGCCAGGTCCGGTCAGGTCAGGTCAGGTCAACCAGTAAGGGTGTTCGTAGTAGGTGGCAACCGCCTCTGACAGCTTCGTAACATGTTACGAAGGCACCAAAACTACTTCGTAAATGTTCATATGGTTGCTAAAGTCGAATTCAGCTCCAAAAACTGGCCTAGAAACATGTAAAACCCGAAAAAGTGAACCGAGATCATCAAAGGTCAACGACTTGACCTGACCTTCCGGTGACCTTGACACCCACCCTAATGCATGAGAGCAACATCACATCCCATGTTTGAACGCTTAACATACGCCGAATCGCGATTGCGGCCAAACATGGTCTCGAAAAGTAGGTCATAGGTCAAAGGTCATTAAGGTCAGGGTCATGAAAATTTCAGGGTAGGTGTAAAACTGATTAACGCGAGGGTACTGAAAGTTTCGTCGCGATCAGCCGCTTTTTACGCGAGTTATTTGCGAAAAACTGAGGGGGGGGGGGTCCGTTCGACCCCCCCCCCCCCCTATACGTGCGAGGGTTAATTTTTTTTTAAATTTAGTCCGAACCTTTTGATGGGAAGGACTCACAAGGACAGAGCCACCGCTAAGCGAAGCTTGTTGCGATGACCCTGCCCTCTACCCTCCGATCGCGCAATTCCGGTTCTATGGCAGAATTTAGAGTCCAAAGTTTAACGTGCGCACAAAGCCGCGCACGGCCGGTCCCCTCGCTGACTTCGCCTGGCTACGGCCTGCCACCAACCGCAACCATACCTGTCAGGAGGCCCATAAATGTCGAGCGCCCGTCGCGCTTCGAACCCGGACTGTCATAACCGGGAACGCGTGCTCTCACCACGCGGAGTCCAACGCTCTAACCAACTGAGCTACGGGACCGGAGAAGTCATTGTTTAAATCATTGTTAAATCATTGTTTTGTTTACGGGTCCATTAAAATGTTAAAATCTGATTATTTAGAATATGTATTAGGTCAAGGCTGCGAGAAAGTTATTGGATAACAAAACACAACAGATCGGAAGTAAGAGCAAATCTCATATATTGTTCCCCAAAAATCTTCAACTTTAACCACTTCGATAACCACAACAATGCTGGTACTTCTTCTTAGCATTATTTCAGCATCGACTAACCGGTCGAATATAATCCATGTTTGACGAGCCGCGGATTGCGATGAGTGATACCGGCGGAGGCACAGGAAACCTTTCTCCCACGCGACCTCGATGTAGTCTTCAATGTCAAGCTGGCGCTCGTCTGGGCTGTAGATGTGAGGCTCCTTGGTTTGGAGGTTGGAGAAGGACTTACGCAGTGAGACTGATAGATGCTCCTGAACTTCTGACATGCTTACATCCTTATCGTAAGGCTCTGCGCGAATATGAAATCTTCCCGACGGTTTATTGCCACAGATTTTCCCTGATGAGCACGATCCATCCATCCAGTCAGCACAGTGCATGACACGCCCCTCCGATCATCAGCACGTGCCACCGCCGCCCCAGTCAGCACGTCCCTCCAGTCAGCACGTGCCGCCCCTCGACCCTCCAGTCAGCACGTGCCGCCCCTCGACCCTCCAGTCAGCACGTGGCGCCCCTCGACCCTCCAGTCAGCACGTGACGCCCCTCGACCCTCCAGTCAGCACGTGCCGCCCCTCGACCCTCAAGCCAGCACGTGCCCAGGCCGCAGAACAGGAATGCCAACGTTGGGATGGCCGGCTGCCAGATTAAGTGCTTAACTGGAAGGTAAATGCCACTTTTGTCTTATTCGGGACGTCCCAAGGATGTTGCGATAAGTGAGAAGTGCCGCGAACGAAACAGGCTGAATGGGGATAGTGCACCGGTCTGACGCAAGCGATGCAAGACTAGCCTGTACGGCAAGGAGTGTCATTTAGAGCTGCCCGAGCCTGTTCAGTTTTCAGCTGATACGAAGATCTTAGAAGCATGCCTTATACAACACAAAATGTCAAAATGTATCATATAGTTTGCATGCAGACGTGGAAAGCATTGTATTAGGTTACACAGCATCGGATAGCAGCTTCCAACAATTTTCCTGCTTCTACTGTTCTACATTTCCCTAACGCTGCACTTCCCAGGCCCTAAAATGTCAGCTATTTCTTGTCTCCATTTTAGGCAACGATTGATGAAAATGCCCTTAAATAGCTCAGATCTCACCAGCTTTGCCGTTTGAAATAGGAATACATATTCAGTACTGTACTAGCATATTTAGTTAACCTTAGTGCGGATTTTCAAAAGCAGCTTGCCGTTTTCCGTCAAATTGCGTAACCTGGAGGGATATCCGATTCCTGATGAAGATAAGATATCGCAGTCACCCTTCCTTAGCTGGTTTAGCAGTGTGTTCCAGAAATAGCCAAATCTACCTAGCTAATAACTAGAAGCAAGCTGATTTTCAGTGAACATGTTGCAAACACCGCGGGTTAATCCTGAGTTTCGGGACGCAGAATCGGCTCCCCAGTCTCCACTGGCTGCGAGTCGCGCGGCGGCGCCGGCAGCCGAGTCTGCACCGCTGCCCAGCCTACCGAAGGCTGACAGGACTCGGGGCAGAAGACGAACTGGAAATCCCTATCAGCTGAGGAGCCGAAGGCCGCCGTCGAGTGGACCATGTCGCAATTCACTGGTCCACCCACAGTGTGCCGAGATCTCCACTGTCTGCAGAGCTCATATCCGCTGTCTGCGTAGCTCATATCTCCGCTATCTGCGGAGCTCATCTCCGCTGTCTGCGAAGCTCATATCTCCGCTCACATAAAGGTTGGCTCGGATTCTGAGCGCAGCTCAGTGTGCTGTCCACTGTCCAGGGCCCGGTCTCGGGAATCGATCCTGCAGCTCCCAGTCGGACGCTCGGCCAGCCGGTCGCCGTCACTGGGTCTCGGTCCCAGTTCCCAGCTGGTCGCTGCTCGGGGTCTCAGTTGCCCTCTCACAGTCTGCCATGCACGCCGTCTGCACCCTCCCGGCACTGCTGATGGACCCCGCAAGACGGCAATATCTCAGCCAAAGAGCCATCAATGCCACCATACGACACTAATCGTGCCTCAGCGACGGCGCGGCGGTTGTACGATGATCCCAGTCTGTGCAGCCACACAAGACAAACAATGAACATTGTACGGCTTAGTTGAGCTGAACGGTGTCGGGTGTTAAACAATGAGCATTGTACGGCTTAGTTGAGCTGAACGGTGTCGGGTGTTTAACAATGAACATTGTACGGCTTAGTTGAGCTGAACGGTGTCGGGTGTTTAACAATGAACATTGTACGGCTTAGTTGAGCTGAACGGTGTCGGGTGTTTAACAATGAACATTGTACGGCTTAGTTGAGCTGAACGGTGTCGGGTGATAAACAATGAACATTGTACGGCTTAGTTAGGCTGAACGGTGTCGGGTGAGGTCGCAGACGTTGACGGTGGGGCTGATGCTCGTAATGCAAAAAAAAGCAGGACTTTTAAATCGAATGCATATTGAGAGCGCGGGAACGGATAAGCTAAAATCTAGCATAGCTTAACCTTCTTTGTTTTTTTTTGGGGGGGGGATACTCTTATTTTTATATATTGCCAGGTAATATCATTGAGTTATGGACTGTGACATCATATGACAGATAAATTTTGGCCCAATCAGCGGATTGTGTGATCGTTGAGCTTTCCTGCCTTCTGGCGTGGGTTTCTTGCTAGCATTGCAAGAGTGCTAGTAGCCTAGTCGGGTCCATGCAAGTGTTGCCTCGTGATTGAGGTCATGCAAGGCCATGCACAGAAGAAAAAATGTAGAGATCATCTTAGGGACTGCACTCAGCTATTCAAGACTGAGCTCATACAAATCATTCATCGTTCATGTCAGATATTCTGACCTCAGGAATGTTGTTAAGAACAAAATAGATGAGAGATTAGAGATCAACGCCCAAGAATATCTAGAAAAGGCGATCAGTCACGTGTCCAGGACTCTAGGTCATGCAAGATCATCTCTAGTCAACCTTGACCTTGACCTTTTCATAGAAAATGTACCACACTGGACGGGTCGTGACGAACCAAGCACGCAACTACCGTTACGTTTTGCTCAGCAACTATATGTTTTTATTTCAAAACAATGCATCCAAAACTGCACATATAGAAATAAAAGCTTCTTTTATAAATGACCTGATTTGTGATGTTGCCGGTTGGCTTCAGATCTAAGCATTGTCAACATTGGCTTTCTCTTGTTCAATGCAACATGTTCTTCTTTGCAAAGCTCTTGTATAAAACCATCCATCTTGGTGGCAAAGGATGCAGCAAGAATGCGCCGTGGAGAGTTGCACAGTACATCCCATGCTATACAGAACATTATAGTCAAAATTAATGTGAAAATGATCAATAACATGCCAAAAATTGTATTGGTTCTTTAGTTTACCAAAGAAAAACAAAAGAGACAAGCTTTCGACAACACTGTCATCATCAGGTCTGAGTTTTTTGAAATTCGATTAAAAACTATTAACTATTAAACTATTAAACTATTATTAAACTATTAAACTATTAAACTATTAAACTATTAAACTATTAAACTATCAAACTATTACTAAACTATTGAACTATTAAACTATTAAACTATTAAAAACTATAAAGAAAAAGAACGATTAAAAACTATTCAGAACAATATGAGCTTCAGGTTCGTCAAGACAGTATACAGCTGAGATTCTGCCCAGCTTCGGGACATCTCGTATCGACTTTAATTTCGTACTCAACAGACTCCTTGAGTTAGGGAATAACGTGGCCTACAACCTTTAACTGCACTCCGAGGTGTTTGACATAAAGAGGTCAAACAAAGGTCACGGCCTTCAAATTAGCCCCGGTGTGGGTAAATAAAAAAGCCCTAGGTCCAAATCGTTTCCCAAATACCTTCAACATTAGCCGAGGCGGGCCGAAACCATTTCCCAAAAGCATGTGCTAATGCTAAAGGGATATCTCGGCATGTGGTCTAGTAGTGTCAGGACAACGAAGCTTCTTTTAGTGCCATTTTCAGCGCTCTACCTCTAGGTACTGTGTGGGTCACCATTTGCTGAGCTAGTTTTGGGGCCGTAATCTTTGTTGACCTGACTCATTCAAACGGCTGAGGAAGTCGCCAAATGGTCACGTTTTTCCGCCCCATGGGGCCTGTCGTGGGTGAGTTTCATTTCAATTCAATTCGACGCCACCGGAATCAAGGTTGAATATCTATACATGCAAGAGTTCATGTACAATCTGCAACTCATGTATGTACAATGTATGGGTTTCAGCGAATCTTTGCGAATCAGTCGCTCCGACATCGTCCTGCTAAAGCTCGTCTGCTGCCATCTGCAATAGCGCAGCGAGGATGAACTGGTATTAGATTTTAGGCCTGCACCGAGGTGGCGCCAGCTTAGGTAACGCAGAACGCTCACTATTGTATGAAAACTATCGCTATCCTTCAGCATGAAAATTTCGCCAAATATCAGCAACCAACATTGTAAATAAACTTGTATTGTCGAGTGTGTCTGGTTGAATGAAATGGTTAAAACACGGAATATATAGTCTACGACAGGAGTTTTGCATGTTACCCCATATTTCAACGTTCTGAGCTGACCAAGAGATTTGAAATGTGTTACAAGATTCGTGTTGAAGCAGCCTTTCAGCCAGCCTTTTAAGCCACTTTTAAACATCCTCCCGCTCATCCCATGAGCCGTGGATTGTTTGCTTTCATAGACCCGATCAATACGAGACAATATTGTTCAGAAGAGTCCCAGTCTGTCACGCGCTGCGCACAGCGCAACAGGCGACCTGAAGAATCAACATGAGCTCGCCATCCACATATGGGAAAAATTGTTTGTTTTGTTGGGTTAGGTTCTTAATGAAGAAAAGGTGCAAAAAATATTTCTCCATTTCCTAAGCTTTATCTTCACCATCTAGCGGAGGAATAGTCACGTCAGATAGGTAACACCAAAAGTGATCTACATATAATCGCAAATCACTGCAATGAAATAAGGAAAAGAGTTACGTAAGCTTTTACAATTATGTTTTTTTTTCTTATTATGTATAAGCGGTAATAGCCAAAGTTCATCTGTGCCGCGTTAAAAAGGGATACCTGGCTCTGTCATAATTATGCTTACATATCTCCTCTGTAGGAGCGTTTCAAAGCAGCACCTGGCTCCCTCTGTTATAGTTTAGAGGCTCTCCTATACCGCAGCGTCATCTGGCTTCGTATGCAGTTTCGCCTCCCTTCCAGCCAGTGCCTATTGCAATTGCAGACACCTGGCTCCCACTGAATAATAATTCAGCGAGGTCCCCTCCCTCGACGCAGCGTTCTAAGGGGTTACCTAACTGGCTCCCTCTGTCACTTTTGAGTGACCTTCCCCTGTACCAGCGCTCGGCAGAAATATCTAACCCCCACGAGCCTTCACTCCATGTCCCACAGTTCCGGAGGGACCCCTGGCTCCCTCTGTATACTGAGAGAAGCCCTCGTTGCTGTAGCCTCGTCCACTGAGACCCCTGGCTCCATCTGTAGACTGATAGGAGCCCTCGTTTCTGCAGCAGCGGTCAATAGGACCCCTGCAGATACCTCTGTAGACTAAGGCTGGGGGGATCCAGAGCGTCGTAAGCCTCGTCGCAGCTGCGACGTGTCGCAAGTTGTGTAGTAAGTCGTTTTTGGAGGGATCAATTGATGAGTAGCGTTACTTAAGAAGTAAAGTCTATCGCAAAGTGCCTGATTTACGACACAACTTACGAATTTGAAATAGCAGTCGTAAGTTGTGTCGCAAGTTGATATGGCCTTGAGGGAGAGGTCACAGGTCACAGGTCATTGGGGTCATGGTCACGAAATTTGCATGGTACGTGGAAAATTGTTGAAACTTGAGATCCTGAAAATTTCGTTGCAATCTGTTGCCGCTAACGCGAGTTATAAAGCAAGAACCAACGGTTCGTCTATGAGGCCTCAATCCGCGCCAGCGAGAGTGTTGAACATGGTGCATAATATGTTATATTCACATTTATTGGGGTATTCAGGGATATGAAGTAGCCTAACGCCATTCCAGCAACTACTTGCGAATCCAGAAAGGCGGTCTTGGACGTTGCGAGGGGCATCCCCCAAAAGATTCTCCAAATTCTAAAAACGATGTGTCCCAGATGACCCCCATGACCTCGAATTGATCTCTGTGATGACCCCAAGTTGACCTCTGTAACCTGACGTGTCCCAGATGACCTCCGTGACCTCCAATAGAGCTCTGTGATGACCCCAAGTTGACCTCTGTGACCTGACGTGTCCCTTGATGGCCCCCATGACCTCCAATAGAGCTCTGTGATGACCCCAAGTTGACCTCTGTTACCTGAAGTGTCCCAGATGACCTCCGTGACCTCCAATTGAGCTCTCTGATGACTCCAAGCTGACCTCTGTGACCTGATGTGTCCCAGATGACCTCCAATTGAGCTCTGTGATGACCCCAAGTTGACCTCTGTAGCCTGACGTGTCACAGATGACCTGCGTGATCCCCAATAGAGCTCTGTGGTGACCCCAAGTTGACCTCTGTGACCTGACGTGTCCCAGATGACCTCCAATTGAGCTCTGTGATGACCCCAAGTTGACCTCTGTAACCTGATGTGTCCCAGATGGCCCCCATGACCTCCAATAGAGCTCTGTGATGACCTCAAGTTGACCTCTGTGACCTGACGTGTCCCATATGACCTCTGTAACCTCTAAGTGACCCCTCTGATGACTCCAAGCTGACCTATCTGACCTGATGTGTCCCAGATAACCCCCATGACCTTCAATTGAGCTCTGTGATGACTCCAAGTTGACCTCTATGACTTGACGTGTCCCAGATGACATCCGTGACCTCCAATTGAGCTCTTTGATGACCTAAAGCTGACCTCTGTGACCTGGCGTGTCCCAGATGACCCCCAATTGAGCTCTGTGATGACCCCGAGTTGACCTCTGTAACCTGACGTGCCCCCAAGTTGCCTTCTGTGACCTGACGTGTCTCAGATTACTTCCGTGGTCTCCAATTGAGCTCTGTGATGACCCCAAGTTGACCTCCGTGACCTGAAGTGTCCCAGATGACCTCTGTAACTTCCAATTGTGACCTCAATCTCCAACTCTACTAACTCTCTGTGACCTCATACTCTCTTAACTCATTTCTTCTAAAGCATCGCTTCTAGATGCCCTATAGCGCCACGAATCTCCTGTGATCGATCCCAAAATGCATGGCAACTCACGTGAGCGTTAGCAACCACAAGTCACCCAGTTGAGACAAAGCTTCAGAATCAGAGAACATGCTTGAAGTGGCTGTCTCATAAGCTCGCAAACCAGAAGGGCGAATGTTCCTTTATGCTTGATAGAGTTTTCGACCTTACTGACGCTTACTACGGGATCAGCTGATCGTGTAGCCTTTTAAATTCTCGAGTAAAGCGGGTATTTAAGCCTTGTCGCAGCTACGTTCTGTCGTATCCTCCGACAAACCCCTCTTTCCTCAACATCCCTCCTTTTTCGCTACGACACAACTTACGACGGGACATGTGTCGTAACTTGCGACGTGTCGTAGATGGACTTGCGACGCCCTGGATCCCCCCGGCCTAAGAGAAGCCCTCGTTTCTGCAGCAGCGGTCCATAGGACTCCTGGCTCCCTCTGTTCTAAAAGAAGCCCTCGTTTCTGCAAACCTGTCCACGGAGACCTGCAGCTGGCTCCCTCTGTAGGCTGAGTGAGGCCAGACGTCCACAGGTAGCGCCACTAACCACTGCCAGCCCGGCCAGAGGCACGCACACAGCTGACGGCTAGCACCGAGGGCTCCGCCACAGGCTTTAAATTGAGGGAAACGGCTTGTCTAATCACCCATTCTCACTCAGCTACTAGTTAAATCTTATAAAGGGTGTACTTTCTTTTTATAGACTTGTTGTTTCAGTGTACAACATTCGGTAGTATTTAGGTACAGACCCAGCTCTGATGACCCCGAGTTACAACGTCACTGAAAGTGCAGCCAATGGCCATTTCAAACGCCTCTCTGCATCAGGTTTCCATGAAAATGTTTACCGTTTGGGGATGGTTCCGATCAGACTAACATCAAATTTCAGAAGTTGCACACCCTGTCAACCGCCTTCACCACTATTACACCATACAGCGACAAAAAAAGAGAGAAAAAAAAACACGAACAATAACAAAGCCAACAAAAAAAAAACTTTTAACTTGTCCTGCCTGTCCTGTAGCCGCAAGTTATTTGAAAAATACAAACACTATTCGTTAGAATTGTACTTTTCTGTTGAAATACAACCGAGGCAGTCTTCGGTATAGCTCAGTTGAAAGAGTGCCAGACTCCCGGTGGTGGGAGCCCGGATTCGAGTCGCTCCGGTGCTCGATATTCCAAACTCCTGACTGACGGGGATGGTATGCAGTTTGTGAGAGCAGCAGTGGCCATGTTGAAGTCAGTTGAGTGGGAAAGGCCGTGTCCGGCTTTGATGGGCACGATTCAAGATTACTTTCACGATTAAGCTTTGAAGTTTTCCCGTTACCCGGAATTGCGCGATCGGACGATAGAGATCGGGGTCTACGCAACAAGCTCTGCTTAAAGGGACCCTCCCACCTTCCAAGTTTATGAATTGGCATGAAAGTGATGTCGCTCGGTTCAGAAAGTGCGAAAACGAATATCTACCAAATTTCACCGAAAAAATATTCACCGGTTTTCAAGATATTAGACTTTTACTTTTGTTTACTTTTTGGGATCTCCGCTGTTCCTAGCGACTTTATTTGGAAGCAATAGTTTGGCAGCTGAAAGTGCGGCACTTGTTGCGCGCAAAGCAGCATATACCACCGCGTGCTACAAAACGTTTTAGTCAAACCTTTAAAAAATCGTTAGATATCTGCGCTGACGTCACACATTCAGAGGGGTATTCCTATGCATTAGCCCCTCTGAATCAAAATGCTGCAATTTTGAAATTCAATATTTCCGATTTAAGGCATTTCTCGATGTTGTGAGTGCCGAAACCGGTACCTAATTGTGAGCCAAGGACCCCATTTTGACTATCTCAACTCAAATCTAATGTTAAGGTGGAAGGGTCCCTTTAATCATGGGCTCCGGCTCTGGCAATCCGTCCATTCAAACATTTCAGCTAATTATTTTTAACCTTTGATAGAGCTGAGCTGCCCACCCCAGCAGAGAGCACAGATCATCAATATTTTTTTTAACGTCCAAGCCGTCCAAGCCAAACCATGGCCTGAAGCCGAAAGGCGAAAACGTCCAATGGGCGTAAAAGAAATTGAGCTCGTATGCACAATCCCATTATTTTGATCCTCGGCAATACCGCTAATGCCTTTTCTGGCCGGATGCACGCGCCCAATGTGCAGATGGAGATCGCTATCGCTTAGTGAAGCGGTCACGAAGGGTGCACTATTGCCAATAGGGCTTCAGGAGTCACGCTGCCCGAGTCGTAAAAACATGACAAGTCTTTTGAAGGCAGGTCGGCGCACTGCCCGCTAAATCCAATAGACGAGCGTGTCGTAAACGGTTCCGGCAGCCTGTAAAGCGGCGGGGGCCGGCGGAGTGGCCGCTTCGCGGGTCCTTTGCCAGATCTGCAGTCGTGTCGGCCGGGGATCGGCCGCTGTGGCGCCGGACTCAGAACAGTCGCCGGGTCGGGGGAGGGGGGGGGGCGTCCTGCCAACTGCGATAGGAGAGGATAGGTCACCACATGGCTCTTACGGCTCCCTTCAATCGGCACGGCGCTTCTGCGAGAGCTATACGACCTGGCTGCGCTCCTGCTAATGCCCCCGATCGGCACCTCACTCCACGTTGCTCGAGCGACGCTGCCTTACTACATTACCCGATCGGCACTGGGCTTGTAAAATCGGCCCAGCAATGCAGACCCTGGGTGGCTACGAATATATGACAGCATGCGGAAGAGGAATTGGAAAACGTGCCATTCGTGTTGTCAAGCTGAAGCTCTACTCAGCTTCTTCTACGTCGATCCGATTAGCTTGCGAAGAGGTGACATTTGAATCCAGCAATAGTTTGAGCTTGCTTGCATGACGCATTATAAGAAAGGAAGCATAAAAACAGAAATATGTATGTCTAAGTTTTTTACTAATAAGCAAATGTGATGGGAGAGACATGAATGATGAAACTGTCAGAATCTAGTTCCAAATAAAAAAATGAAATATATAAAATAAACTACTATCATCATTAAATCTGAAGATCTAGTACATCACGAACACAAACAGCAGAAAACAATGAAGCATCAATCACAGAGCATTGGGCAACAACTAACAACATGTCCAGCTCATAAGCCAACATCGGTCGGACGCTTATCCACGATGGGAGCGTCCCTGCCCTTTGGACTTGTGCTTCGAAGATGGTTCGGATTTGTGGCACCTATCAGCACAGCTATCAAATATCTCAGCTTGTCGTCATTTAATTGAATCGGCTTCCAAAAGGCAATTCGTTATTGGTGATCAAACTGCCAAAACCGATATATTGGCGAATGACTTGCTCGTCTTATCACTTGCGCAATCGCAATCCTGCAGCTCCAGAGTATTGATCGGTCGGCAATGGGCGGCCTTCGTCTCTAATTCGCAGTAAATCAGATTAGCATGCGACGCGGCCTGGTGCGTGGGTCCCACAGAGGAAGACGTCTTCTTCGTGAGCAGGGAGCAGGGGATAAGGCCCGCGCCGCCAGTCTGGGTTCCGTGTGACCCAAATGAAGAGGCAAAAACTGATCTCTGTATAATGGTATACTGGTCGTACCGGTGATTCCCGTTATGGCTCCCCAGAGTAGTTAGTCTCGGCGCGCGAAGGCTGGCATTCCTTCATCACTGTGTCAGTAGAGCAGCCTTGCTGGACCCGACGAGTTCTCGCCTCAGTCCACGGCGTATATGTAGAGCGGAAAACGACCGGAGCGGAGAACACAAGTGCGAGTGTGATCGATAGATCACCGGGGGCTGGTAGAAGGACTGGGCTTCCATTCTACGAGGTAAAACTTAACCCTAGAACGCCTAGGGGGGGGGGGTTGTATCAACCCCCCCCCCCCCTGAGGTTTTTTCGAAGTGCACGCTAAACGGCTTGTCGTAGCGGGCTGAAATTTTCAATACCCTCTGGGGCAACCTTTGCGCATCTTTTGCCGAAAAAAATTGATCGGGTCATGTCAGGTCACGGAGTTATGACGTCATAAGAGGTACAGCCTCCGGCCGGATTTTCACAAACTGAGTGCCAACGCCCGAGGTTTCCTGCCGGTGGTACGGACATCGGTTGATGGATCGTGATGAAACTTCCCATGCATGTTGGGGCAAGTATTGGCTATCATATGGTATAAGAAATTTGACCGGGTCAGGTCAGGTCACGGAGCTATGACGTCACAAGAGGAACAGCGTCCGGTACTATTTTTGAAAAGCGCCCGAACCACTATTTTGCTAATTCTTGTCACCTCAATGGGAATATGCAGCAATATTAGCTTCTATAGGGAGCAAATGGACCTCCCAAATCCAAAAATACAATCAGATTTCAAAAATTTAAATTTTGATTTTTCGAATTTCTGCCGCCGACTGTGACCTTGCCGACTTCCGGCGCTCCCAACGCGCCATTTTTAGAGCTAGGGAAACGAAATACATACCAAACGATAGAGAATTGATCAAGGAACACGATAGTGAAGGTTTCAAGTCGATATCTCCCACCGTTTTGCCGCAATCGCCGCCGAAAGTTGAAAAAAGTCTATTTTTCCGAAAATTTGACCTTTGACCGGTCAAAAGTAGGTCAAATGTTGACCTAGGACCAAAAAATATACCACCAATCGCGAGATCTCGTTGAGAGCAATCCGTTGGTTTTTTCTGCTAAGCTCTACGACCTTCCGTTTCGAAACGCCAGGGGGGGGTCGTAACAACCCCCCCCCTGG
Source organism: Amphibalanus amphitrite (assembly GCF_019059575.1). Lineage (NCBI taxonomy): Eukaryota > Metazoa > Arthropoda > Thecostraca > Balanomorpha > Balanidae > Amphibalanus > Amphibalanus amphitrite. The sequence continues at coordinate 77,654 of NW_024883127.1, read as the reverse complement.
TCGTTCGTGTTATGAGAAATGGCCTGGTCGTGCGAGGGTTAATATAGGCAGTGTTGGGTCTGAATGTCAATGAAAAAGAGAGCAAGAGTTACAAGCTACGGAGCCATCATACCCGTGCTGAAGTGGTTGTGAGTTCTGTTTTGTTATATTATGGGTTTTAAACGTCAACGGATTATTGATAGCAATTTTATATCACGCATGTCCTGCTGATAGGTTATTAAGTAGGAGAGACTTTTAAGCTCCCTTTTCGAAACGGAGCGCTGCAGCTCTTAGCGGTCACCTGAAACAGTGCTGAGAGTTAACATCCTCATTAGCACCGTCTGCGCCATTCCTCAGCATCAGTTCAGAAGACGCGGCGGCCGCACTTAACAGTTAGCAAACATAAACCATACGCCACCAGAGCATTCTAGGCTAAGCGTATGCAAAGCCTGGTGGCTGGTAGCGCGGCGCGTCCCCCAGCCCGAAGACGCCCCCTCCTCGGGCGCCGCGAGCAGGCTAATTGCTCTATGTCATCCTGCAAACAATGCATTCCTCGGCGGCGGCCACCAAGGGCACGGTGGACACCGGCCGCGGACACGCCTCGCGCGGTGAGGCAACCCTCCGATGGGCCGGGTCAGGCCCCGCTCAGAGCCGCGGGGAGGGGACGATTTTCCTGGCGCGGTGGACCGGTAAGCTTCCCCACACTGGCCAGTGATAGGTGGACAGACAAACGAATTCATGGTATTTGGCCATGGGCGACTGTCTCCACCTGAGCTTTGAGAAGGCTCAGCAGTGTCAAATGGCCAGTCACACGCCAGCCGTTGAGTAATTGCCAGAGCCTCATTGTAATCAACTTATGCAGGATTAGTGAGGATATTAGTACGATGACGAAAGAGAAGCGTCAGCTAATTTAATTGCCGACCAATTGTACTTATTTATTATGAGCTGTTCTTGTTCCCAACTCTTTAGCATCGCATTTCGTTTATGAACGAAGGCTAACTGCAAGCCCACGCCTATTCATTTATCACCCATTTGATACTTCATCACAAGGAAAACACTTAGGTAGGTATGTTTAGAAATAGTTGACCGCTGACGAAGTTACAAAAATACAGTCACGAAACTGCACGGAAAAGCTGAATACTTAAAAAATAGGTTATATGATTGACGGCAGAACAGCCCGAAAATCATTGCACTATAGAGGACGCACTGCCTACACTTATGTGTACCATTTACAAAAACACGGATACCCAACACCCATGACAGAAGTGTCATGAGTCTTTTTTTTTTAATTGTCCGAGACTGTCACAACTTTGTGACAGTCTCGGACAATTAAAAAAAAAAGACTTACGTAAGCCTTACACATCATGACATGATCAGTGGCTACCACAAGCATGTTATAAGTCAGGAAAATTAAAATATGCAAGTCAAGCAGACATCAAGTGAAGCATTACCAGTGGCTACAGCATTCCCGCGCATTGTTTTCAGGTCTAGGAGCATTTAGCAGGCTTGAACGGTTGGTATATGTATGTTGTACTTGCATACCGTATGTGGCACGTAAGTTAGGCAATTAAAGTGAAAATGAAAGCTAAGACAACGTTATAAAACGATTTGCTGCGATTTGTAAAAGCTCTAAAAAAGGCTTCATCAATACACCACGAACTTTTCATGCTAAACGTTTTATGTTCGTTATTGATCAACAATACAAATGATATTACCAAATTTAAGTATTATGAAGAGTTTTTCAGCAGAGTAGCCCATTTATACTCCTATTTGCCTCACGCACAACCTGGTCAAACTGGACGGGCGGTAGGGACAGACTGGTTAGACTGACAAAACATATTCAACAGATTGGACTGAGTGTCACGGGACAATGGGTCCAGGCAGTCCCATCGTCTTCACGGCCGTCTGTGACTCATTTGTCGCGGCCGGACCAAAGATAATTGTCATTTCGCTGACTCTCTGCCAAGCGGCCTTCACGTCATGGGATGATCGGGTACTTATCATTGAGTTACACTGAAAGACTTACAGCAGTAATAACAGTATCATGTTCAGCTCGGAGCTCTGGATTTCCACAACAAACTCCGTAAGGAATTCATACTCCGAATCAGAGTATTTATGTGTGAAAAGTCTCCTCTAACTACCCGGAAGATCTTCACCCACCAGCTACATATACGTTCGGCAGACGGTTGTGCAATGTTCGGCCAGCGCCCACAGCCGTGACCTACCGGCCCACCGACTGCAACTCAGTGAGTACCCGTGTACCCACACTGCAGCGGACGCACCCCCGAGCGCTGCTTCAGGACCCTTGACCCACCCTGGCACCGGCGACAGCCCACACCGTCAGATCAGTCAACACTGCAGACCTCCCTGATGGTTTCACCCTTTCACCCCTAACCCCCAAGCCCTCACTCCCACCCTGCCATGCTCAACAGGCGTGACGCCATGCTCGATCACGTGACTAGGTGTCCTCGCAAGGACGCCCCTCTCGGCGGCCTTCCCGCCCTGAGACGGCGAGCAAATCCGACCATCGGCCGTCGCCGGCGGCCGGGCCGGCTTGCGGGGCGGCGGCGGCGGGGGCGACGCAGTACGGGTGGGCCCAACAAAGTCACAGATAGGGGCCACCACTCGCCAAAGTGCACCGTGGTATTCCGTCAGCGTAGGCGGGGGTGTCGGACACCCATATGTCGGCAGCAGGACGCCCATATGACATCACTTCAACGTCCATGTTCAGACCCGGTCCCATCAGTTCCCCAAGTCGGAGCAGACGTGAAACCACCCCGAGCACTGCTATGCCAGTGTGAATCGGTCTGTAGATCTCTGCTAATTCTCACTCCTGCAAGCTTGCTGCACTTTAACACCAGAATCGGACACTGGATCATTGTCTGTAGTGGTAATTAGCCGATTAATGCCGTGCACTTGGCAAGTCACTGCAAGATTACGCTAGGCAAGTTGGATGATAAGTTGCGCAGTTAGTAAAGATGTTATGACGGGACTTATAGAGGGGCAGCTCAAGGAGGTGGATATTCAATTCAAGATCACCGTGGAATAATTAGTAATTGGAATTAAATCGATATGTGAAACGAAGGAAACTAACAGAAAGGTGCTGGTTAATCCTCTTTTTAACTTCCAGCGGCTTAAAGGGACTAGGGGAAGGTGGGGTAAGACGGCCCAGCGGGGCAAGACGGACCACCAGCCCTCCTGGCTGAACCGCTGCTGGTATCTACTGCTTTATGCACTCACTATGTTTGTTTTCCTTCGTAACAATGGCCACCTTGAGCTGATGCTGCTAGGATGCATAGCTTTTGAGTTATTGAGAAAAATGTTGTTTTTCGTCAAACCGATCTAATATAAGAGGTCTACGGGTGATTCAATTACGGCGCCTTTCTTGCATGATTAGCTTCTATTTTGCACTTTACTGTGAAGAACAAAGTTATAAACTTGGTTATAGTCACACTTTAGGAAAGGCAAGGTTTTGCAATGTTGGGCTATTTGACATATACGTCATGATAATGACAGAATTTAGATTTGGGGCAAGACGGACCACTGTGGTCCATCTTACCCTGTGGTGGTCCATTGTACCCTGCATATGGAAAGTTCTTTTCCAAAACATTGACACAAGTTTAAGTAAGCTAATTTTTAATGAAGGAGTCTTTGTTGCATGTGAGCCATGCATGCAAGTGCTCAGTTAGCATGCATTCATGCCAAACGACAATCAACACACATGTTCCCAGCTTTTAGCTGCACTTCCATCACACATGAATAAAGAATAAAGGCTCGTTTTGTTATTTTACCATTCTGGTTACTTTTTCTTACAAGAGTACAGAGCAGAAGTGTAACACACATGAACGGTTAGCAGGCACTGCTGGGTGGTCCGTCTTACCCCACGTTTTTTCTTGTCTGAGTTTTTGACATGTCCCTCTTTAAGAGCATCCACCACCTAGATGTCTTTAATTTGAAATTTAGTCTTTACACATATCAATAGAGGAAGGAGTGAGCATTCCGAAGACTATAAATAATATGAATTACGAGAGCAGTGTAGCAAGATATGCGGACTCAAACCTTAGCTGGTCCGTCTTACCCCACCTTCCCCCTATCCCACCTTTGCATTAGGTTTGAGTTGAGATAGCCAAGTTTGCGGCGAGGTCCAGAAACCACTATCTATCTTGGTTGCAACCCCCGCGGCCTCGTGGTGTTGAAGAAATTCGTTCCCTTCATTTGAAAATGAGCCCTGCGCAAGGCCCAATCTCTTAACCATTAACGGTAATCTGATGACGTCATTTGCCTTTTGAACGCCTGTTCAAGTGAAGTATCACTTGATTTACGAATAAGCCAATCAGAGACACTTTTGTTATTGTATGAGCCGAGTCATATTTGAGAGCAAATACCTATATTTGCTGCCAAATTTCCCCCACACTGACATGAAGTAAATCCTTCATTACGTCACAGATCCGATCTAAATGACGTCACGATGAAATATAAAAGTCGCAATATCTGAAACAGTATACGATGAAAACGCGTGAAACCTTGCAGAATTCGTCACAATATCATGAGTAACATTTCCGAATCCTAAACGGGACTTTTTTGAAGGTGGGATAGTCCCTTTAAATGTGAGACATAGTTACCAACGATTTTCTGAGACATACCTAGTTACCAGCGATTTGCTAGCAAAGAAAGTGGCTTTCTTTCTTCCTGCATTTCCTGGTTATTGATGTACTCGTAAATGGCTATTTTCCTATATAAAGCAGCCCATAAACGTCCAATGTTTTCGATTGCACTGACTGTCATATGCACTTTACAGTTCACATGGCACAAGGCCGACGTTGCTTTCACGTTCCCTGTTAAGAGCATGCTGATAAGACGATGTTTTGTGATAGCTTGCACCCACTGAAGTTATCCCTACAAGCGTCGACCTTGTCCCTGGCATGAACTCACATCCATGCCCTAATGGAACACGCTTACACGAACACAGGACACCTCACGACGCTGGCGCAATGAGATGGTACCTACATCACCTGATGAACAGGTGATAGGTGCGATTTGCCATCAGAATGTGGTGACCTTAAAACTATCCGACAGGGCTAAGCTTCTACATGCATCAATGTTGCACTTGACTACTATATCAATAACGACATCGTCTTATGCACCTATAGATATAGGTATGAGGATTGGAGTTAAAAATATCAGTTCTTCCTTGTCCATGAATATGAAGTCTTTAAATTGAGAAAGTTTGTGAGGTTCGGTCTAAGTCTGTCTCAATGCGATACAAGCAGTTACTCCTCATAAAACAAAGAGCATGACAGAAACGTGAATTAACTTTCCGAATGATTCTAGCGTTGCTGTAGGTCAAGATGCAAATACTAAGGTGCAAATAATTCCAAAAATGGTGAGAGCTTCTCTTGTGCAGCAGGTGCTTGCTTGGTGCTCCGTATACATACATCAGCTACGTGCAACGATCTGAAGTCCACAGCCGCCGTGTATACGTATAACCAAAAGCGGCACCGATAACCACATCCACAAACATATAGCCGGATGCCCCTATGACATTTCACTTGGTTTGCAAACAATGTGACAGAAGGCGTGTGCGGTCCTGTCGGGTGCCCACCTGGCCGGTGTCGGCCGATAACTGATGGGGTGGCCGGCGCCCCCGGAGCGGGGACCTGCCTCATTAGGTTTCCGACCGTGTCCAGCCGTCACACACTCCCGGAGAGGTGCCGTCACCCCACCGACTCCCGGGCCACAGACCGATCCGCCGCCACCCCGCGACTCGAGAGTCACCGGGCAGAGCCGCTGCCGACGCAAAGAGCCGGGAGAGGACCACTGAAGCAGTGAAATCAAATTTAGCTGGAAGTTTAGAAGAAAAAACATGAAATTTAAAATTAAATTTCAAAACAAAAATTAGGAAGCGCTCCTTACAAATATATAATGTTACGACTTACACGCTCGTCTAGTCATAAAGCAGCCCGTCATGACTTGTACGCCATTATTTGGGGACAGCTTCTGAATATAAATTGGCTTCCTTGTAATCGAGCGGCTTTTGTTCGCGATAAGGCTGCAATTCTAAACTGAGGTTAAGGCTAAAGCAGGCCACTGTCGCGATGATCCTCCTTCTCCTAACGAATGGATGACAGATGACATCTGATAGGCGAGGTGAGACAGGTATACCGTATAACCACTGAGCAGCTACGGCAGCAGCCAGCGTGCAGTATAGTACTGCGGTGTTACCCTACATGTTCCGTGATACCGGAAGCCCCACCGAACCAGTTAGAGGTGGTTTTAGCGATCATTAGCCGTCTCCCGAGCCCCACCGCCCTCCGCTCTGCACGCTCCTCATCCCAATTAGCGGGTTCACACAGGATCGGAGACGGCTGCCGGCACAAGCGGTGGCGATTAGAGTCTGATCATATCAGAACATTGTTCGTCCGAGCCAGACGATGTAAGGCGCCGTCACGTCTCAATTAGTACCTACTGGCTACCGGGATTTGGCTAGTCAGAACATGCCCTTGGACGAGTTGCAAGTATGTAGCTACGATGAACGTTGTGCGAGTTTGGTTTCTAGGATAGTCAATCTACAGGAAGCAACGTTGGAAAAAAATATCAACGCTTAGCTCATCGACGTGCACACAGGGATTCATTACCGTATAGAACAAATGGAGCACTGGCATAAACTGTGCAGTTGCTTGTTCAATCAATCATTTGAAGAAAGTCCCAGCGCCGCTTTTCTATAAGGAATCTCTATGACCGCGCCGTGGCCTCTGCCGGCAGCGGGCCGGCCCCAGCACTCCTTCCGATCGGGTGGGCTGCCGTTCGGTCCCCACCGCGCCGGTGATTGGCACCCGGAACACCGGCCCGCTTCCACCAGTGATCGATCACACCATCCGCCGGCCGACACTCACACCCCAGTGGCACAGCGACGGCAGAGGGCCTCCGAGTGACCCATTCGAGGGGGCCGGTTCACGTTCCAGCAGTGCGGCACGGCGGTAACTGGGACTGCAGGTCAGTTCGGCAGGCCGGTATGTATGTATGTATGTACGACAGGCAAGCTACTTAGGTAGGCCAGCAAGGCAGGCATATAGGTAAGGACAGACCAGTACAAAAATCAGCAGGGTAGGTAAATGTGATAAGGCAGAACGGCAGGCCCAAAAGGCGACAAGCTAGCACGGCGGCCCAAGCTCCACACGTGCACCAAGGGCGCAGAAATCCCAGCATTTGTGGTACAGCAGCCCATCCCAGAAGCCCAGCACAACAGCTGGTCCCAGCACCGGCACCAGCAGCCCACCTCAGCAGACAAGCCCAGTAGGCCATCCCACCAATCCAGCGCAGCAGCCCATCCCAGCATCGAAGCCCAGCAGCCCAGCCCAGCCAAACCGCCCACCCATCTGCCAACCCAGCCGGGCTGCTACCTATACCCCTTTAATCCGGTGTCAATGTCGAGCCGATTGGAAACCGCACCCGGCGAACACATGCCTGATCAGCGTGTCAAAACAGCCAGTATATGTGGAGAAGATGGAATGTTGTGTCGCTGCCGCGCCAGGCGCTGCACAGAGATAAAATAGGCTTCCTAACGCGTGTGGAAGGCACTGGATAATGCAAATAAGTATGTTGTTAACAGTTGCCTTGCACCAAAACACGAATGAAACCACTGGCGGATCCAGACTTGCGTTTTGGGGGGGGCCAACTCGTGCAAGGAGCCAAACCTAGGGTACCCCCAAATCCTGTTTTCTCATCGGATTTAGGCCACTTATCTTTCGTCACAGCCATGAAACGATAATTTTTTTAAACTAAAAAAAAAAATAGAGAGAGAAATGGTAGCCCACTCAACCCGTGTCTTAATATTACTTTGAAAACACTTCAAATTGCTTTTGTCGACCACCGCTCCGGGTCGGTGCTTGGCGCAGCCTTCGCGGGCTGGGAGGTGTCGGTTGAACCTCTCTGCCGTTCGGCCCCTGATCAAGCTAGAGCTCGCGGAAAAAACGAGTGTGTTGCCTGTGAGTGACGAGAGGAAGCCGATGATACCCGATTTTAAGGTCCTTGGTCATTGGTTGACCTTCCAGGGCGGTGTTTCACGGTCGCGCTGCCAGCCGCTGCCAGCGCATTCCGCGAGCTAAGGTCAACCTTCGGTAGTGTTGTAGGTATAGGCTAGTTGATGTCTCCATGGAAACCAAAAGTGCCAACAGCGCTGGCAGCGTGCCGTGAAACACCGCCCAGGTCAGGTCACAGACCCAAAAGACGGGAAAATCAGGGCCTGTCAGAACCTCCTAAAGTAAGGCTGTAATATATTTTTTTGTGCTGATCACGAATTTCATGTTATTGTATTGTATTGTACTTATCGTGGCAAGCCGATCCATCCGAAAATGGCTATTATTGGCTGCCGAGTCAGGTGAAACGAATGAGGTGGGCACAACATTACATACAACACACACGCATCACAGTTAGTTTGGTTAGTTAGTTTGGATCATAGATGATGTCTTCATGCCTTTAGGCCATGTCGGGGCAGGCCAGGTCAGGTCAACCAGGTCAACCAGTACTTATGGGCGTCCGTGTAGCAGGTGTCCGACTACCACTGGCAGCTACGTAACATGATACGAAGGCCTCAAAACTACTTCGTAAATGTTCAAATGGTTGCTAAATGCTAAATTCAAAATCAGCTAAACGAAACTATCCTAGAAACATGTTAAACTCGGAAAAGTGCACCGAGGTCATCAAAGGTCAATGACCTGACTTGACCCTAAGGTGACATTGACACCTACCACAATGGTTGGGACCAACATCATTTCACATGTTTGAGCGTTTTAAACCACGAAAAGACTGTAAACGAGCGGATAATGTGAGCCGACATACGCGGAATCGCGATTCCGGCCAAACATGGCCTCAAACATGGCCAAACATATGGTGCGTTCGGAGAGGCACATTCCACGTGGAATCCGTGGAATACTCCATGCGCGCGGAACATTCCCGGAGATTGGCCGTTCAGAGAGATACGCCTCCGAACGCGGCACGGGGAATATTCCAGGGGACGGTGAATATTCCATGCTCTCCGAACGGCGAACGCACGGATAGTCTCGAGAAATAGGCCACAGGTCAAAGGTCACTTGGGTCAGGGTCATGAAATTTTCAGCCTTTGTCAACATGAGGGTGCTAAAGTTTCGTCGCGATCGGATTCATGATAACTTACACGATAACTTCACGCGTCGATCGAGAGGTAAAGTATGCAATAAGAACTTCTTGGGTGAAGACGAGACCAACACTCAAGCTCACATATTTTTAATGATACGGTAGTTTCTACCTACTACGCTACTTTCTCACATTCATATTTCTTAAGTGTTTTTGGGGGCCAAAATACATGTTGCCCCCTTTCAGGCTTGGGGGCATGACCCCGTGGCCCCCCTGGATCCGCTAGGCTGAAACTAACTAGGCCGTTTTCAAACGGTCTGATATTTCAGGTCATGGTTTGCAAACGGCCGGTGTTTTCAGGCTGTTTCATATGCCCTGACTGGGCCAGGCCGTTTGCAAACGGACAATTTTCATACGGCCTGTAACATATATTCATATTTCACCATCTGTCGCAGCATCAAATGCTGATGTGGTGCACTCAAAAGCCGGAATTGGTCCTTGGATGCCGTAAGGACCCTTTTAAGAAATAAGTGACCCGACTGACCCCTTAGAGATTGGCCTGAGCTCTGACTGAAATAAGTCTTTTACCGTTTCACGGGAAGGGACAAAAAGGTCCCTGATATGCTTCTTGTACAATTACCAAACAAAACAAGCTTTTCAACGCCAACTCAGTGAGTGTTCCTAAAAAAATTATTGCGCATATTCCGTGAATGAAAAATTGCCGGGTCATGTCAGGTCAGGCTGCCAGAGCAAGTTTGTTAACTTGACAGTTCAATCGATATGTATGCAATAAGACCTTCTCGGGTGACGACAAGACATGACGACACTTTATGAAGGAAGCTAGTAAACCCGATGGTTTCTCCATAGGCACGGGAACCGGGGCAGTGGGGACAGCTTGCCCACCCCCCAACTAAAGGGCCGTGGGGGCGGTGCCCCCACAACTTTCAGACGGAATACCCCATTTTTTGCAAATGTTTTCTTTTTTTGTTGAAAAAAGCCAAGAGATGAAAAATAAGTGGCCCAAAACCGGTGAGAAAACTAGATTCGGGGGGACCCTAGGTTGATCTCTGTTATGGTGTGCCCCCCCCCCAGTCTGAAAGTAGTTCCCGCACCCCTGAGTTTCTCTACGCTATTGAATCACGCTGCTGATTCTAGTAGGTATCTACTACGCAACCATCTCACATTAATTTTTCTTCAAGCGTTTTGGGGGGGGGGGGGCAAAAGATATGTTGGCCCCCCCTTTCAGGCTTTTGGGGGGGGGCCATGGCCCCGGTGGCCCCCCCCCCCCCCCTGGATCCGCCAGTGAATGAAACCTTCATTGAGGTGCACACGTCCTCACGGGCTATCATTCTATCGGAAATCAGTGAGCAAACTAAAATTGTTCTGACCACACACAATAAAACCAAACAGAAATTGTACATAGGTATCCGTTTATGAAAATGAGATCTCGCTTGTGTAAGGAGTAAAGTAATGATCAGCTGTTGTAGGCACTATAACTTATTTCTTAGTAGTCTGCGGTTACTCATCTGACACTTAGTTTGCAATGTTCGTATTCTGTCATAACTTTATCTGTTGATCTTTATCTGGCAATGAGTAGACTCATCCAATGTCATTGAGGTGCCTTTGGAATGTCTTCACCATGCGATTATTACGGATATATGTCAAGTTCCACTAAAATCATCTCCTAAGACGAAAGAAGGATCGATTATATAACGGAAAGGTTTCTGCGCAATGGAAATCTCAAAACTAACAGCCTTGGTGCAAATTCCTTGCTGCTTATGTCCTGTCTGATTGTTTCCCATTTTGTACAAACGTGGGGACTTGTCATGGCCATCTAACAAACAGCAGTGTCGTACCGGTACGGTGACAATAACGACTGCAATCACAGATAATGAAAACAAATACGGCTGCAAATATTTCCGATACAGACAGAAATTCCTCTGTCAGATGCTGGTATGCGTACTTTTCAAGGCGACAGCCGGCTTACCACCCAGCGTTCTTTCATAGGTTTCCCCTTTATCGGCATCGATTGTATTGCCTCTTTTTCAAGTGTTTATCGTTCCTGCCCAACAGTGCATTATGTGGCTGCCTGATGTCACCCTCGCCTTATCTCGTCAGCCACTGCGGCGATTTTTGCCCCTCCGAGATCACATTTCCGCGATTATCCGGAGAGGGATTAGCGAATGACGCATCAATCGCGATCGGTCTCAACAGGCCGCGCTGCTGACGGGAACTGAGTGATGGGGGGCGTCGGCGGCATTCCAGGCCGCTACAGACCGCGTTCAGTCCGGTGCGCCGCGGCGGTGATTGAGTGTCGGCATTGACCCATCTCCGTGCCCAGTCAATTAACACGAGCTTCTGTGTCACGCCACTGGGCCTGTCACTATCCCGGACTGGGCAGAACATGGCCGCAAATGGACAGTGCAGTCGGCGCCAATTCATCTTATGTAACGGAATGACATCTTGTAAGGAAATCATTTCACCGGCAATTATCGTCAGTGCTCCTTCAATCAGCAAATATGGCTGAAAAATTGATTTATGCATTCCTTTGCAATAAGTATCAATCACCATCGAGACATTTTAGGCCGAACCGATTTCATCTGCCTTCCATCCATGCACGCAACTCGCATTAACTGAACCATGTTTCAACAAAGACGTGAAAATTATGATTTGCTTGGTCATAGCTCATCTTGGACAGCACGCATGTCAAGATCAGAGGAATTTGTTCTAGACAGAGCAAAAGATGAGTATCTTAATTATTTAGGATTGAGTTGATTAAACGTAGCCTTGGGCCGTGACGGCCTTCCAACTAATCGATGCGCCAATCTTTGCCCGCGCACTGCGCAGTGCATCAAAATTTGAAGCGTCTAAGCAATGATATAATAATCGCAGGCCAAAAATCATTATGCTGTCTCATACAAAACCACTCAAGGAAGTTCACAAATTGGCGGGGATAGTTCAGTTTCCGGCAGATATGAGGCACCTAAACGGCCCCCCTCCCCCATCCTCACCCCCACCCTCATTGAGTCGCGATGTGACAGGCAAATATGGCGTGGGATGATTCGCACATTGTACTGTCCACGGCTGCAATTTTGAAAGGAATGCAAAACTAAGTTTCTGACGGCGCAGTTAAAGCCATAACGACCTTAGGCCGTTATATAATGCCTGCGATCTGCATCTTATCGCTATTCACACCACACCCCCATAAACTAAAAAGTACCAGCATTGCCTCCGCGCCATACATTATAGAGTGCATTTTTTATCATTGCGCTTACCCAACTGAATTTGAGAACTGCCGCAGCTGCCGTCCCTGTTCCACGAGATGTGGCGACGAGCACAGGAATTCACCTTGTCTGATTACCCAGGAAGTGACGGCGGCTGCAAGCGCCACAGCGCAGCAAAGCACACCGCAAACGCCACAGAAAGAACTGCCATTGCTGGTCGGATTACCGGCGGCGGCAGAAGTCGCACCATTCGACCGTCAGTGGAGGACGTACTGTCGGTCCCGAGGTGTGAAAAGACGCCCCCCGGCCCGCCCCGGCTATCTCGGCTGACATCCGTCTCTGACGGTTTAGGTGGGTCATCGCCGTTGCTCTCTGCCGCCACTGACCTTGGCTAGTGACCCCCGGCCTCAGGGGAACGGAAGGGGTGGGTGGTGGGGGGGAGGCAGGGGACTCTCCGGCACACCTCTAGAAGCTGACAGGGCAGGGACTGACCACCTTAGTACGGTAACACCACACTTCTTAATGCCGCCGGAAACGGGACGAGTTCTTTGTGATATTACTCACTACTTTCAGACGTATGATGAAATGACATGGGCATTGCCTAATCGCGGTCAAGCCCTGTCATTCTTGGTATCTACATTTAGAGTACAAAATTGACCGGCAAAAATACAGAAGTGCTGGAGAGAAATAAATCTTAAATAAATTGTGTTCAACTTTAACAACAACTCATGCTGTTATATTAAATTTAACAACACATTTGTAAAAAGATAATAAATCGCTAACATTGTATTCATGCCTCTGCACAGTGCGGTGTGCATACCCATGCATACCCTTAAAAAAGCGTTGCACGTTCCCTGTATCGTGTTTGGATGTAGTGATGCATAACTGACCATATTCATGACTCATCTAGCCACTCAAATATCCTTTTAAACCCCATTAAACCCGAAGCACTGTAGTTGTCTGTTGGGCCTTCTAACCACTCAGATATGTCCTTCTCACCCTCTGGCCGCTCAGACGAGTCCTGCTGACCCTCTAACCACTGCGACGCCGTCCTGCTGACCCTCTAACCACTGCAGCACCGTCTTGCTGACCCTCTAACACTGCAACGCAACACCGCCCTGCTGAGTGCTGACCCTCTAACCACTGCGGCACTGTCTTGCTGACCCTCTAACCACTGCGACACCGTCCTGCCGGCAGCCACTCAGTCGGTTGGTGCGTTCCCGACCCAGCTCGTCTCAGGATAATCTCCGGCGATCAAAGCGGATGGGAGGACACGTCGGGACCCCTGCTAAAAGGATGCCGACTTTTACGTCCCCATCAATGCCAGGCCACATGAGGCCAATCTCTCCCTATTTAGCGGTAACATTGCACAATCCATCATGGAATGCGAGCTGAGCCAAGCTTGGTATGATTCTTTCAGATATGTTATGAAAAACTTGGTCACATGATGGACTTTGCCAGGTATTGCGGGATATTTGTAAACGTAAATCACAGCATGTTAAATCACATGCGGCAACCACCCGACTGATACTGCAGAATTTGACGCTCTCAACGTCGGAACCAACAACACTACGTCCTTTAAGCGTCGTAAATAATGACAGCGAGTGATTATCATTCTTGAAGCCCACTAAATGCTGAAATATGGCTTTCAAATACAAGCTATTTATTACACTATGGTCAAACGATGCTTAATAGTCACAACACACAAAGAAGAGCCGCACAAATGTCACAGAAATGCTGGCGCAATGGGATGCGCAACAACGCCTTGACATCTGGGTTAAACTGTGTTCACAGCCACCATCACATTCTGCGGAAACTCGCCGCAAATCCTCACAAAATAAGCATAGTTGCCACAAACTGCCACCGACCTAGATACACTGAGCACGCCTGAAGAACCGGAACACTACACAGAGCCATTACATTGCATTGCAGTGATTGAGATGTCAAAGCACGTCAAATTTACTCGATGACTTGCTACTGAGGCTGAATTACTGAAGCATTTGTCTAAGAAGATGACCGGCGGACAGCCAAAATTAAGATGTTACCCAGCGAATTCCAAAGTTCCGATCATCAATGAGACGATGAAGTATATGAGTACCATCGATTCTAAGAATGCAAAGACCATTCAGTCCGCCATACATCACAGAAGTAAACCCTTGCGTCGTCCATTCCATGTTGTTTACTCGGGACCTCCCAGCAAGCTTTGGGTTAACCTTGCTAACCAACCCATGCTTTGGGTTGCGATCAGTGCCGGCTTGTTTAGTTATATTTCGCAGCGTGCATCACAAATGCGTAAATGCTTCTTTAACGGTTTACCTCCCCGTATCTCCATTGGTTGCCATCTTTTTCTAGATGGGTATTGGGAAGTTCATTCAGTCCTATTGGCAACGCGACCGGTTGGGTTATCCATGGGAGGGGAGGACAGGGACCGGTGCAGACAAGACAGTATGCAGCATGCAAACTGTACAGCATAGGACAATACCGAACAGCTACTTGTGGCCACACAGCCCTCCCCCACACCCACGCCGCTCCTACCCAGTCCCCCACTCCAGTGGGAACCATCTGAGCCGGCGGACAGTCCTACCTGTCGGCATTTCCCCGGTTACGGCCCGCCGGACGGGGACGGCATTCACCACCCGCTCTCAGCCCCATCCTGCAGTCTGCGGGCTCCGCTCTGCGGTCAAACCAACAACAAATGGGTGGGGAGACGGCGGAAACGGCAGATTTAACAGCAAACAGCATCGCGTGTCCACTAATGATCGCTGAGTTGCAAAAGTCCGGGGCATGACCTGAAGGCTGACTGTCCGCTGATGTGGAACATACGTTTAGAAATTAATACGTTTATTGTGGAAGAGGTAGAGGCAAAGAGCTGCCTTTCGTTAATCGTTTGTACGACTGAATACGTATTACGTAATTGGACTGGTCTAGAAACGCTTTCTTAAAGGCTTGAAAGTTGTCATGCATGTCACAAGTGGCGTTGAGATACAAGAAAGCGACATAAAAATGTCACCTAGGTTTGACATTTCGCACGGCTTGCCTGCAGATTTGTTTTCATGCCTAATTCATTACAGCTTGAATAAAATAACTAATATAAAGTGTCCGCCGTGCAAAATGAGGTTAATAAAGTTGTCCACATTAGCATGCAGCTTGCAGCTTTGTTTTGTTGGGTTAGGCCCTTTCGGTCCAATTAGACCATTTCAGAGCCGGGAGGATAATAGGATAGGGGGAGACATTGGTCTGGGCAGGCACCCTAGTGAGTCGCCGGGGCTGAGCCCGTCCAGAGGACAGGCCACCAAGCCCCAAGGCACTCACTGCACCCGGCTACGGGGTGCGCTTCCTCGGGAGCAGCGGTGCCGCTCCAAGGGAGCAGCCCGCATGAGATAAAGTTGCCTGTCCAGCCCGGAGGGGGTTGCAGCGTGGAGAAGAAGGATTTCAGTATCCTGAGGATAGAAGCACGGAACGGTGAAAGCTTGCAGCAGCATTAGTAAGCTTATTAGTGACAGCGTATCTAACTTCATTGCTCGTGGTAAGTCCTGTTCCGTCTCCCCTCTGCGAAGTGGGTGTAAATGACAAATACCAAGTAGTCGCTCACGTGAGGTCCATTGACCGGTGATCCCGGAACAGCTCTATCGCCCACCGAACGGTATACGTTTATACCGCGTACTGCGCTCATAGGGCCGCCGACCCACCGCCAATGACGTCATACGACCGTATGCTAATAAAATACCTCTGGGGAGCCGCACCGAGTCATTCGCCAATGGCCCAAAGGCAGGATTTGGATGGCTGTCTCATGGCTGTAAAACGTGTGACGTCATGCATCCTAGATAGTACAGCAAAACTACGATAGTAAGAAGTACCTATGTTTTTGCGCTGTTAACATCATAGATACTTGGTATATTTTCATGGTTAATGTGCTTAAACATGTGTGCAGATTAGTGTAATTTATGTGCTTCGTGTAAGAATAATGTGACAGCAGAATGCAACAGAACTTGGACATTGGATGACAGCTGTTTTTATACCCTGCTTTGACAGTTCACGTCAAATAGCGCGGTAATTTCGTTTATAACAATGCCTGAGGTGCCTAAAGTCATTCACAATGCATCTATTAATTGATTCACGGCAGGATGGACTGTCCGTCCCGTCCTCCTGTCGCGGTCTGGAGGTCGCGATGCTCCTCTCCCGTCCCACGGCTGGCCGGTCTACATCTGTAGCGGATCCTCTCCCGTTCCTTAGTACACAGACTATTTGTCCTGCACGTGGAGAGGTTCGGACCGATACTATATAGGATTGCATCGGTGGTCGGTGCTACCTAGTCGGTCGTCGTGGCGCTACCTGTGATGAATAATACCTCCGATAAATCATCACCTGTGCAAGGGATTATGCGGTTATGCGGTGACGCACTGCTTCCGATGGCATGAACTCATGACGGGCGATCAGCACTGTCAGTCAAGTCCCTGTCGAGATAAAAAATTAGCACCATAAAACTGAAGCAAATTTCACAAAATATTAGATGACGGAAAATAAGGCCAGGATTGCGTTAAAAACGTGCTCTGAAGATATGCAAACATTGTTGAGGAAGCCACAAAGCAAAATGAAGCTCACCAATGGCCGTTTCAGCCGTTACTGCGCCGCAGCAATGGTTTGTATAACAGTGTTATTCGTAAACGCAGCGTTGCAGTCACCCACTGCTGCTGATGATATCTTTCTAGTTGAGGTTTATTTGCCATTGGGTCTACAGTGCAGGGATATTTCTATCTCCCACTCCTCTGAGATGCAAAGATAAGAATTTGTTATCTCTGCATCTCTCTGAGATGCAAAGATAAGGTCTCGAGGGTCATAGCCAAAAATCAAGAGTTCAACTGATAATGAGTCAATAACAGAACGGCATTTTAATGGCTGTTTATGTATGAAATTTGAAATAAAAACAAACTACTCTAAATCTTTTTTTTACAATATAGATGAATACATTTAAATATAATATTTAATTAATTAAGAATAAACCTCAACATAGAAAGATATAGGATTCCTCATGGCTCACTCGTGGAAGATCGGATATCTTTTCCTCGCGTGTTACAGAAAAACCTCGCTCCTTCGTCGCTCGGTTTTTCAGTAACCCGCTTGTAAAAGATATCCTTATCTTCCACTCGGAGCCATGAAGAATCCTCTATATCTTTCATTTTCCGTTGAAGTCTCCGTCGCTCACGTAAGGAGATGCTTGTATTGGAGCCGATTATGCGTCTGTTCAAGTTGTCTTCATTCTAACAAGAACTTGATAAGTAGATACGTTCCAACGGTTGCATGCTATTGAGCTGCGTCAGCAAGATAAAAACGTGGATACGCAATGAAAGACTCGTTGGACAGCCATGCTCTCAGGGGTCAACAATGCCCGACGCTTACGGTAGGCGCTCGCAAAAACAGCGGACATAGTAGCGCGAGCCGACAATGTCCAGTCGTGTCTGTCGATGTGTACCGCTCCCAGCGAACGGGCAGCCTGAGAGCCGGGCAGACAGACAGACAGACGGCGGCTCAGGTATCGGAGCACGACACCGCGGCGGTTTTGCATGGCAGAGGTGACCGCCACCACACGGGTGGTGTATTCAATTGGTCGATATATTTACACTGAATGCAAGCCATTTCACTAAGCATAAACATTGCAGAGCGCCATTGCTATTGCACTCTGCAAAATCATGTTAACACCGAGATCGTCTCTAATGAATCTGACAAGACCAATAAACCAGCAGGCGAATAATTTAGTCAGTTAATTAGTCAATGAGTCAACTAGTCAGTTCAATAGACGAGTAATTTTAAGTCATCTTCCGTGTGCAAGCACACCCCAAATATGTTTTGGCATAAAAGCTGCAACTGAAACAGACAGCAAAATAAAAGTCGATATTTTTTCGACGACTGTTGGGCCCAGCCTAAAGAGAGATTAGAACCCAGTAGCAAAGTCGGTGTCAATGCAAGGTGCTTCTACAAGAGCATGGTGAAGTCTTGGATTGTTGATGTAATTACGAGTAAAAGACATCCCCAGGGGTTTGTCATCTTTTAAAGGTACTCTTGCTTGCAGCTGAAAACAGCAACAATCTGCAACATTTAGCTAGATACAAGATAACGTGGTAGCGACTCAGGTTGCGACTTGGTAATTTTGAGGAAAATGGGAAGGATATTCACAGAAAGATGACATGCATAAAGGCATCAGAACCAGGGTATATTGAATTAGGCTTCAAAAGTTATGGTGGGATATGACATGAAAACATCTCAACATACGAAGATAAATTGCTGACAGACAAAAAGGCCGGATCAAGCGTTCCGGCCATAGAGGATGAATGGACAGAAACAGAAAGCAGTTGAGCCTGAAACAGACTCTTTCCGCAGTCAGGAAATCGCATGTGAGAGCCTATTCAACTACATTGAAGCCCGCTCGCATCAATCGCACGCACCCCCCCCCCCCCCCCCCCCGAGGGCGATTGATGCGAGAATAATTATGATGTATTTGAATAGGCTCTCGCATGCGATTTCCTGAATGCGGAAAGAGTCTGTTTCAGCCTGTCGCCAGCTCGGAAAAAATGGCATTGAAAATCAGTGAAAAGCTATGCGTAAATGACAGTACGCCAAAAGTCTGCATAGGTATTGCAAGGAAAGGGCCACAAGCTTTTCAAGTACTTATAATTTATGTAGCCAAATAAAATTGACAATATTCTGGTTTCATCATGCTAACTACAAAAGTGAAATAAATATATCGGGGACTATTGAAATAAAAACTCACACAATACTGATCAGTGCTCATATTTTACCGATTTGCAAGGGCAAAAATATAAAACGTTTGTCCAATTTGTGCACGTGTTTTTAACCTGCATCGGCATTTGGATGCAGGTATGCGCTGCTCTACAGCGGCAATGTCTGTATCATTTGATTCAGACCGGGTACCAAAGCCTTCCATGTGACATGATCCGAAGGAACTGACGGTGCATCTTGCTCTGATAATCTGCGGTGGGCCCACGGTGCCACCCTGCGCCACCCCTCGTCACGCCGGGCCGGGCCGGGCCGGCCGGGTCGGGGACGAGGCCCGGCCGCGTGTCGCGTATATAAGCGGCCGCTATCGGTCGGCAGCCACCAGTCCGCCGATCTCGTCTCCTGCATCTGCCCCCGGGTGGCCTGTCGTCCGCGTCGTGCCAGTATGAAGCTGGTAAGTCGCGACCATCGGCCGGGCGCCGGGCGCCGAGGCCAGGGGGCGGCCCGCCGGCGGACGACCGGAGACGGCGTGGAGACCAGCCCCGGCGACCGAGGAGCGCCAGACCGGCCGACGGACGAGCTCGCCGTGCCGGCCGTGCTCGACATACCAGCCGTGCCGTACCAGCCAGGCCGTATCCGCCGAGATCTTCCTTCTGTGCTACATACACTTCGGACGTGATTCGCGCATATCGGTGCATCTTGCTGAGAAGTGACACATGAGTGGAAGACTCGAGTCTACCAGTAATCTGGCGGTGTGATTTTTAGAATTTAAAAAGAAACTAAAATTGCTCACTCTGTAAAAAAAAAAACCTTTTGAAAAGGTTTCAGAGTGTTGGCGAAATCAATACGTCGCGTGCTATGCTTTCGGCGGACAGTTTACTTGCAAAATACAGAGCGGCATCGGAGAAAAACGCTTGGGAAGGCACGCAGCCGCCTCAAATAATATTACTCAATCGAATATTGAGTAAAATTGTTTTTTCAGATTACTGAAATTATGTATAGCCAGTCAAAACTATAAAAGCAGCTCCTATCATTCCGGCGAATTAGGATAAATTGGTGCGCAGTAATTAATGAATCACATACTATACTATGTAGCCAACAGAATCAGATGCCAAAGTAAAAGAGAATAAAGTTTCACATAAATGTATTCGGCATTATAACGTAAATAAAGCCTTTTGGCGCCGTTAAAAATGTATAATTCTGGAAAATAGTGTCGCTTCCCCACCGCTATTCTCTAAGTGCTGACGTCTGTCCCGTCTGTTGCAGATCATCGCTCTCCTCCTGGTGTCAGTGGCCGTCGCTGACCGGTCAGCCCGGATCAGAAACTATCAGTACGGCATCGAGGAGGACGGCTCGTACGAGGCCAGGCGAGTGCGCCCGCACACACAGTAGCCACGGAGCAAGTTTTTCGGCTGTAACCCATACGAGCGAACAAACGAGACCTCTAGCTCGGTTACGCTGAAAAATAATAAGCTCAACACGATCACCTATACTAATTGTCATATTCAATGGATTGAGATGCTTAATAACTTCTGCACAAAGTCCATGTCAAAAGATAAAAGACGCATAGGCTGTTTCACTGTCCAACTAATTTCTAGGAAGTCATGTTTTACTACCTGATGCATATTAACTAAACCTTACACGCAGCAGTTAGTTCATGTAAACCCACAAGCCCAAGCATATTATGGCATTTCACTCTTTCCTTTTTTGCTTTTGTAGTACAGTTCAGTACAGTTCAGTTCTGCATGAGACCTTCCTTTACAAGCGTGAAAATACCGTACAAAAGGCGTATAATTTCAGTTTCACGTTTCATTCAACATGATTCTGTTTATCTATGGTAAAGTGGACATTTGTCTCGGTCTTGCCGTGACCAGCAGTGCGGTTGCCTGTTAACCACGCTGATTCCAGTGTAGATAAAGGCATTACCACGTTATCGTGTCCACTGTGCAGCGGCTCACACGGGGCACGTGAACGGCTCGTGCCGCGCCCGGCGGACCGTGCCGTCCCGTCCGTGTCATACCGGTGTCGTGTTTTTCGCGGTACTTGAGGGCGGAGTAGCGGGCACGTCCGAATGCCAAGCCGACAAGGTCCTCCGCATGTCATTAGTGAGCCGGCGTGTTTCCCGGCATTCCGGCGCCCCGGTGCAGCGCGGCTGTTCCCACCAATCGTTAGTCGACCCCGTCCTACTCTCCCGGGTAAACCTTAGCCACGGGGCGCGACCCAAAGGACTGCAAAATAACGGGCTTGACCCGACCCTCCATCCTCGCCACCCCTCTCTTGCCCTCCTCGTGACCTCATGGACGGCTTCTCAGAGACGGTTGCGAAACTTGAACGGCAGAAAAAGCCAGCGTCGGATTAGCCAGGTTCGCATCCCACCCGGCCGCCCATAAAAGACATGTCGCATGGAACGTTAAATTGGCATCAGTGTCAAGGATTACTTTGCATATTCGCGTTTTGTTTGGAGCGCCACCCTCGCGCGCACCGAAGTGAAAGGATAATTTACGGTGTGCTAAAGTGCGACGCAGGAGGTTGGCATGTTCCCAAGAGTGAGCTTAATTCCTCTCCAAAGACCAAATGCAAACGTTGCATTCAACGTATCGTAAGCTGAACCACCGAGAAAGCCCCACAAATAATTGTCGGGAGAATCTACATATTTATCCTATTTTTATTTCACAGATACGAGACAACCAACGGTATCAAGGCCCAGGAGGACGGCATCTCCTACCCCGGCAACGTCCCCGAGTCTGGCAACTACGTGAGGAGCGGCTCGTACTCGTACGAATGGGAGGGCGTCACCTACACGGTCACCTGGACGGCCGACGAGAACGGCTTCCATCCTGTTGGGGATCATCTGCCCGACTTCAGTCACACCCGGGAGCACATTGGATCAGTGTCGGATCACGAGTAGGAAATATATGTAAAATAAAACAAACAAATACACTATATGCTTCTTGCATTCTCTGGTAGCATTCGTTCAAGTTGTGATACACTAACCTCATGATTTTCATCCATCGTGCGTTGTCGTCGTCACGGAGCTTGTGCTCCCTGTTTGTCCGCGTGAGAGTGTTGTTTGCGTCCCGGTCCGTCCCTGGTCGTCGTTGTCCACCGCCAATGTTTGTTGTCTCGAGATGTGGTGAAGCGTTGTCGTAGTCATTGTCACCAATACATTGTTACTCATAGAAGCTTGCTTTTATGGATGTGAAAAGCAGCATACGGTTAGTGAGGCAAAGAAGACTGGCATTCCTAAGAAAATTGAACGTAATTTGTATTAACATTAAACATGCTGTTATTTGATATTAATTGCAACGATTAATCGAAGAAAAGGTCACTTAAAATTTAACTTCTTACTTAAGAATAGCCGCGTTTACATAGGGCTAGTTGCCAGATAGTGGAATTCCGATACCGAGACATTTATTCCACTAACGAGACATTTCAGGCACATTCCGCTAGTTCTGACGACCTATCCGGCCAGAAGGCCCGATAGGTCGTCAGAACCAGCGGAATGTGCCTGAAATGTATCGTTAGTGGAATAAATGTCTCGGTATCGGAATTCCACTGTCTGGCAACTAGCCCTATGTAAACGCGGCTAATGTTACTTGAAGGTGCTTCGTACCAGTTTGTCAAAGAGTTTTGACATGCAACCTGACCTACTTCGTCAATTTCCTAACCAAAGCGGCTTTGACCTGACCTTGACCTGAGGTCCAAATCCAAACTGGCCTTTCCCAGAAAATTTCATCTTTAACCCGCGCCCCGCCCTGAGTGGTCAATAAAGGTAAAATGTTGCATATTCCAACATTTTTAGGCACACCGGCACATAAATCGGGAACCAATAAAGCTACAGATAGCCCTATAACGCTACAAGATAGCCCTTTAGCCCTCTTTCTGAAATATGTCCTCAGATTTAACCTTATTTCAACATTAAGCTTCCAGAGGGCAAAAACTAAAAATAGCCGTTTTTATGAAAAACAAGTTTCTCTTCAATAACATTTGACTCAAGAGAGTCACGATATTATTTTTGCCAGCATCGTATTCCTCTCGTTGAGACGCGTCGAATGAACCATAATTTGATCTTAAAAGTCAACTTGAAAAGTTGGCCTCCGGTCAGGGTCATGACCTGACCGGAAAAGGACATGTTGCATATCACTATCCGCAACGTCGAGCCGAACACACCTAAGACGTCCTCATCGCTCTAGCACGCCTCTATCATAAGTTATTAGCGAAAAACAGTTACCATTCGTATTTCGTGACCTGAGATGACCTCGGGAACATAACGAGGGGTCACGGGTCCCATTTTCCGGTTCAGTGTGTCATGCTTACTTGTAATTCGGTGTCTGGAAGTGTTTAGAATGACGTTGGTCTAAAAGAGGCGCCTGTCAATTTTCTCCCATTGACTTATAATGGAGAGGTCGCAAAACTGACCTGACCTTTAGGTCACCGATATCAAAATTTCGAGACAGAATCTTGTACATATTGTTGTTCATATCAATGGCTGACAAATGCTTCATAAATACAGTTTCTTGAGCTCGATGTGAAAAAGTGCCTATTTGATTCACCAACGCAATGGTAGGATCCATACATTAGGTCAGGTCAGATAAGACTGGATTACTTGAAATTATGAATCGATTGCACTTATCCAATCCGCTGCAACACAATCTTTTTTACGCGTGGCAATGTGCGTAGTACACGTATATGTAATTAATCGATCAAAACGTTTTTGTCTAATTGCGACAAAATTTATATTAACTATGTCTCCCTCGTTTACAATACAATTAGTACCTATCTTAACCGATCCGATTAACCCAAAACAAACTTCGGTATTTTAGCATCGAACATACTGATAACTCCATTTCGTTCTCCGGTTTTATTGCGTAACACTTGAAACTGTTCAGCTTCCATTTGTTACGCTAGCGGTTCGAAGGAGTCATAGACCAGTTTTAAAATTACACAAGGCAATCTTCCGGAGTGTTCCATATCTATAATACCCACCGACTTATCCCTCATTCACATGCCTGTGTCACAGTAATCACAGTAAGTGACTCACGAACAGGGTCTGGCCTCACACAAATCCGTGCAAGAATTGTGCGTGTCTAACCACGAGGCTATTAACATACCTCAGCACTTCGTCCTGTTGCTAGGATACTTGGACTTACATAGCTAAGTGTGTTGAAAGGTGCGAGGTTTTATATGCAAGGTCAGGTATCCAGAGACACGTTCAGGTAAGACTTACGGTTCTAAGAAAGAATCAAAAGAGTGGAAAATGTGTGTGATGGCAGGAAGTGTTGTAACAGAAGAGCCTAGGACAACAGGAAAACTCGTAAATTAGTATACGGCTGCTTGATATTACATACATATGTATACCTTAATGGGCACTGAAGATACATAGCTTTGAATAAAATCGAGAAGCACGAAAATGGATAAAGCGCATTTTAAAGGTAGTGTGCCAGCTTTCTTGGACCGTATGGAGTTAATGGCCCAGATAAGGAGAACCGGATTTTTAGAACTTATCCATACCTTCAAAACTCATGGAAACGTCTTAAATTCTTCAAATTTTGAGTACCCCAGTGCGAAATTCGCCCCGACGGGTTGTCGGTCGTACCCCAACCACATTTCACACCACTATGAACAATAAATGCACACACTGAAATCGCTATTACCGATATGCTCATCCAATCAAGTTTCGATAAACCCGTTCATCATCATCTCCTGCGGTTTCGAACACGCCTGTTAGGTGGCTTCTGATGCTCGTCGAGGTCGGAATTTCCAAATACGCGTGGTGCGTCGGGCCGCGCGCTCTGACTTCGGCCAAGAAAAATGCGTCAGCTGATCATTGTCATTTCTGCCACTTGCGTGTGGTGAAATGGGGTCATAACTTATAAGACGGCTTTTTCATATAAATTATTTTACATAAAATCATATTTCAAACCATAAATAATGTTCGACAGCCAAATAAAAGAAACAATACCAATACGGGCTTACAGTTTAAGGCTCGACATTGTGTTGTCTACGATTAGACAGCTGATAACTCATTCCCGTACGTCGTATGGTCGTAACACTATAATGACCTTTGCTTATTGTCACAAGTGCGCCGCATTCGCGATTGTTGCCCGACGCCTGTTTGCAGGTGAGCCCACTACAGTTGTTATACATATCTAAAAACCGAAAAACTTTTAGGCGAAAAAGGCACTATTCCAGGCCCATTTTTGATTTTTTTTGCGATATTAGGTAAAAACAGAAGCTTCTTATCCTAGGAAAAATAAAATGGGAAATCTTTCAAAGGTGGCACACTACCTTTAATGTCACATTGTGATAATCCTACGTATGCATTTATCAAATACGCTCTGCACTGGCTACACTAACATATCAATTACGTGGACGTTTTCAGCAAATGATAGAGACGAAATGGAACGTTTGTATCAAAAATAATGTACGTGACATAGGAGGGCGAGGTCATTTTGCGACCTTCCTACTATGAATCAATGACAAATGAAAAAGTGCCCCTTTCGGGTCAATCTTATTTTCTAAATCATTTTAATTACGCGTCTATTTATAAAATATCTTAATTTGTTGAATACTGAACAAACATATTTTGCCGGTTACCCAGCAGTCATCAACACAACTTTGATGTCATTTTAGATCCTCCTTAACCCTCGTCGGCCGAGGGTTAACCCGCGCCCCACTGGGGTCTGCGTATAACACGCTCTACTGGGGGGGGGGGGCTATTCATAGCCCCCCTCCTAACTCCGAAACTACTGGGCCGATCGTCAAAATTCAAACGGCGTCTGATAGCCCCGGAAAAACTGTCGAGCGAAACCTAATTTCATTTACCTCGAGGTCACCGATGACGTCACAGGTCAGGTCAAAGTAAATATTATTAGCATTTTGGCTTCTTCACGTTTTGGGCTCTGGCCACCGTCTTACAAGTCAGATCAGGCTCATTTTTGGTTTCCACACTCGTGAACAGATGCTCTAGATACTCTGAGGGTACCAAACTTGTACTTTGATTTTCAGGTCAAGGTCAGGTCATCACAGGTCACGAAAATATTATATCATCCGTCGGTCACGTGACACATGTTTTATGGTCCATTTAGGCCAAACATTTCGAATTTGATGTCGTCTGCGTCATTCGAGGTCATTTTTAGTCAAATTTAGCTTAGGTCAGGTCACTTTCAGGTCAAAAAAGGTCAAATTTTAAAGTAAAAATTTTTCAACAAAAAAGGTGTCTATTGGATGCAGTTTGAGCTCAGGAACACGATGGTGCTATTTATATTGGCGTACGATGTCAAATTCGTGCTGAAAAATTGATTTGAAAAATTAATAATTGTTAATTTTTTGCAATAATGCGTATAACTTGGCCATTTTTGAAGATATTTAGCTAAAACCTGCTACAGTTAGTCATAATAATGCGTTCTATCACATATATTCCGGTTTTTTCGAAAAGTCAAAAACTTTTTGAAAAAAATGTAAAAATATAAATTTTAAATTTTATTATTAACAATTTTCGAAATTTTCAAAATTTCGAAAATCCGAGATAGCAGTTTGATAGCGCAGTCTATTTTGAGTCCTCTCAAGCAAAGAAATTGGATCTAGCTTAAAAACTAAGCTCTTGGGAGCGATTGCCGTGGTTCAATGTTTTGCGTCGAAATCGGCCGAACATGACGTCACTCTGACGTCATTTCCGGCCGACCTATGGTAGGTACGAAGTTCAAATTTTCACACAAGGTGTCAAATTGATGCAGCCGAAGGTTCTGAAAGTTTGGCGTCGATACGTCAAGCGGTTTGGAAGTTATTGCAGAAAAACGGGAGGGGGGCTATAATAGCCCCCCCCCCCAGTGGGGCGCGAGTTAAGCGATAGTTCCGAACACGCCAGTAATAGAGAGCTGAAACTTAGCATACCTGACTTTTGCTTCAAGCCGGATCTTTTGACACCAACCGCATTTTCGGGTCAGGTCAGGTCACTGACCTATGACGTCATAAGTGAACCTCTGCACGGTCTTTAGATGTTGCAACTTCGCAACGCCCTCACTGCCAGAGGAGCTTTTACAGGGAAATGAAACTTGCGGGACCTAGTATTCATTAGTAGCTTCACAACTTGTATATCTTGTATTTGTCCTAAATGTCATATGAGGTTAGGTCATTTTCGTGACCTCACCATTATAAGTCAATGGGGAAAATGAAGACTGCTATTCTGGCGCCGAGAACGATTTCCAACTATCTCAAGCACACAGATTCGTGATTTTATGCACTCCTTGCAAGGTTTGATGCGTCACTTTTGCAATGTTGACCTTGTGTGACGTCATTTATGACGTCATTAGGGTCATAGTAGTTGATCGCCAATAATTCCCGATCAAATTGAGTTAGCGAGTCGGAAAAGCCACCAATGGCCGACTCCGGAAGACCTGCCGAATCGAATGATGTGCGACATGACCTCCTTCGATTTTGTGACCTGGGGGCGCTGACCTGACCGTGACCCGAGGTCAACACCCTAAGTTGACCTTACCCAAACAAAAAGTATAGGTATCATTCGACGCGCCTGAGCAAGACGAACACACGATGCTGCCAAAATCGCGGCTCTGCGGCCGTGTTTTGCGAAGGTCTTCACCAAAAACGGAGCCGTACCTTGGGACACTTGACCTGACCTCAGAGGTCACCGGTTGACCTAGGACCTTTAAATCGGGTATCAATATCTGCGCCTCGTAACGGCGCATATGCTCGTTTTTTTCCCCCGACGCGCTAGCTCCACCAGGGGCGAACGGCGAGGGGGTCGTACCCGCCCCCCCCCCCTTCGGCCGCATGCAAGAGCAACGAAAACAACTTAAATGTGTATATGACAACAAGACGGATTGACTTGACGCATCATTTCCTTTTCCAGTAGAGTCATAATCCTTAATCGTTCTTCTAAAGTGCTTTCATAGATAGGTTATTCGATGCGTCAATCCTGCATAACGAAAAAGATCTAAACTATCCATTGATAGTGAATACGCCGCCACCTTGCCACTCATAGGGCAGGTCGACCACTTTTTTCTCTGTAGCAGACGAAAAAGCATGATCGCCAAGTACTGATCACCCTGTATGCACCTTTTTCCTATCCTTACTACTTCACCATATGAAAAAGCAAGTATGTACAACAGTCCCGGGTGTCGAACATGGCACTTCACCTGAATGGGCGCGGCTGCTACTTCAATGTATTTCCTACACGTGCAAGGCATGGAATGACGTTCCGCTTCCTTGTGCGACAGTCAATGAAGCCTCCAAGCTATTTGGTCTATGTGTTTTCTGGTTTCCGTTTCCACCTACGAACAATGACCGGGGCGCGCGCGGGAGGGGGTGGTGAAATTTCCGGACGGGGCACTGCGCTGCGCGGGGGGCGGCGGCCGCGCACGAGCAGGTCAGCTGACCCTGAGCGCCGGCCAGTGATCTGGTTCGGGCGTGCACGAGCAGCAGCTGCCACTATATAACCAGGTAGCTTCTGTTCCTCTACATCAGTTCGCTCACACAGCTCATCAAAGGCAGCCATGAAGACCGTGAGTGACCCACAGAGCGACCCAGTGCAGTGATGATAAAGTGCAGTTTGACCAGCGGGTCCAAAGTGCGATAACAGCAACATTAGTGATCTGGTGTTGAGAATGAACGGCAATTTTGTTCCAACGTATAGTTTATTTTTATTTTTTAAAGAGTATACTGGTAAACAAGATAATCAATATCGTTAGTTAATCTAAAACGTTAACTACCATATTTGTGTAAGCACCTGCATCTTAAACCTATGATGATGAAGGACACACCGACGTCACGGAGCTTGGTTTAATATCAGCCCGAAACTTTTTCAGATTCTTCTCGTTTGCTTGATCGCATCGGCCTTCGCCGACCGCGATGCTAGAATTGCCAACTACCAGGCTGGAATCGAAGAGGACGGATCCTACAAATCAGAGTAAGTGACGACAAACCGAAACGTGACTGCAAGGGACAGCTTCCATCACGTGCAAGTTCTTACTTTACCAGCAATCCATCAGTAGTATCAATAAAAGCATACAGAAACTAAGGTGATTAGAGTGCACAATAGCTAAAATAAGGGTATACATGATAAAAATAAAATAATACTGAAATTGTATCAATCATAAGTCAAAAAGAACGATATTATGCAAGATTACATGACCTAACATAAACACCAAACGACCTAATGCATAATACTATCAACACACTACCGGCAACTGATATTTCTGTGCAGATTCGAGACGACGAACGGCATCAAAGCAAGCGAGGAAGGCATCTCCTACCCCGGCAACTTACCGGAAACCGGCAACTACGTGAGGAGCGGCTCCTACTCGTACGAATGGGAGGGCGTCACCTACACTGTGCACTGGATTGCCGACGAAAATGGTTTCCAGCCCGTCGGCGACCACCTTCCAGACTTCAGCCACACCCGGGAACACATCGGGAGTGTGTCGGATTACGAGTAGGCTAGGAAGTTATTATTTAATGGTGAAGTGCGAACTTGTTGGCATCGAGAGCATGTGTGTGATAGATGAATCTCTGAAGGTTGCATAATGACATGTCTGTTTACGAATGTTACTTTATGATTTGAGGCTCAATAAATTGATCATCAGATACTACCATACTTGCCATGGTGTCATGTTGCAAGAAGAACAGCCGAAATAAAGATTATACAAGGTGTTGAAAAATGGTACTTCTTATTTGTAGTCATTCCACTTCATCACACGCATGCCAATAGGGGTAAAATATCGCGCGCAATACGCATGGGTTCAAGTCCACAACAGAGAAGCATACATAGACCCCGTTTCAATGGACATCCCTGATCCGGATCAGCAAATTTAAATCGTATTATACATATTTCTCGAACTCTTCGTTACATGATATAATTCCAAGTGGATTAGGCTTATATATAATCAGTTAATCTCTTACTTTCATGTTCATATATTGTCTAACTATACCGGATTAGCTGATTCATTTTTACTGATCCGGATCAGTGATGCCCATGGAAACGTGGTCATAGATATAAAAAAAAATGATTCATCCTGGTACGAAGAAAAACTGACAAAAAAAAACATAAAAGATTGGCAATATAAATTTCACATATATATTTGGAACTGACTTCTTAATAACTAGATGAAACACCTAGACCTATCTCGGCTCTTGGATTGCGTATTATACGATATACTCGAACACAAACCAAGGATGCTTAAAGGTAGTGTGCCAGCTTTCCTGGACCGTATGGAGTTAATGGCCCAGATAAAAGAACCGGATTTTTAGAACTTATCCATACCTTCAAAACTCATGGAAACGTCTTAAATTCTTCAAATTTTGAGTACCCCAGTGCGAAATTCGCCCCGACGGGTTGTCGGTCGTACCCCAACCACATTTCACACCACTATGAACAATAAATGCACACACTGAAATCGCTATTACCGATAGGCTCATCCAATCAAGTTCGATAAACCCGTTCATCATCATCTCCTGCGGTTTCGAACACGCCTGTTAGGTGGTGCGGTAGACCGCGCCCAAAGCCAGGGCCCCGGTAACGTGAGGTAGACGAGTCGGGGCAGCGTGTGCTGACCCAAGCCGGGGCCGCGCGTCCTCCCGGTGTCATGTGATAGCCCGGGGCTGCCCGCGGGGATGCGGTAGACCGCGCCCAAAGCCGCGGCCCCGGCTTGGGTCAGCGCACGCTGCCCCGACTCGGCTACCTCACGTTACCGGGGCCTTGGCTTTGGGCGCGGCTTCTGCTCATACTTTGTGGTGCACGGTGGTGGTGCGTCGGGCCGCGCGCTCTGACTTCGGCCAAGAAAAATGCGTCAGCTGATCATTGTCATTTCTGCCACTTTCATGTGGTGAGATGGGGTCATAACTTTAGAGACGGCTGTTTCATATCAATTATTTTACATAAAATAACATTTCAAACCATAAATTAATGTTCGACAGCCAAATTAAAGAAACAATACCAATACAGGCTTACAGTTTAAATTCGACATTGTGTTGTCTACGATTAGACAGCTGATAACTCATTCCCGTACGTCGTAACTCTACAATGACCTTTGCTTATTGTCACATGTGCGCCGCATTCGTGATTGTTGCCGACGCCTGTTTGCAGGTCAGCCCACCATAATTGTTATACAGGGATGTTCACGAAAAACTGACACATTTTATTTCCGAATTACGAGAAAACACTTGCCCTCAGAACGGTGATCATGCTATGGGCAAATAGAGTGGACTTCTAAGTTTGTATTGACATATTTTGGGATCATGTCATTTTCGTTTCTAAGAAGTTACAGCGTATTTTGCAGATGACGAGTTTTTGGCACGGAGCAGTGCACGACTCAGCCCGAAACAGGAAATTATTCCCCGTTTTTGGGCACGTGCCTGGAGAATTGCAACACCTCTCACTGCACTCGTCGGGAGGTTTGATGTCCTTTGGGCCGCTGCTACAGATCATGTCACTCACGTGACCCCACAGGAATAGTCCACGGAGTTGAGGTAGAGCGAAATGGCCGGCTATGGGTGAGAGGTGATGCGCGAGACAAGTGCCCCCTCCCCCCTGTTCTCGTGTGAGACCGATGATCGCCGTTACTGTACGTAGGGTGGCCCTGACGTGCCAGAACCACCAAATGGTGTAGACGCCGACCCATTTCCGCTACAGTAGCTAACAGAAGCTGTTAAAAGATGGCACGGTACCACTCTACAGTGACTGCCAGCATGCGGCCATGGTTTCTGACATCAGCACTTCCAAGCCTGCCAATTTTGGCATTCCTTAGGAATTTGCCCACAATATGCCAATAGTATAAAACATAATCCATCGAAACATTAATATGTCAAATTTTAGACGAATTCGTAGACTGGTTCAGTCGTGGTGGCAGATGGCAGCCGCGAGAGCTTCATTGTTTTTCCGTTAAGTTTTGTCGCCAAGTCAAATTTCCCATTTTAACGCTTTCTTATTTATTTGGAAGCTCATGTGATGCTAACTAAAGGAGCTATGCAGATACAAAACTTTTTTCAACAGACTTTCGAATGGCATGCAAGTCAAGTCTCCGTGAGCTCTCACATGCTCACAAAGTCGTTTTAAAATGTGTCAGTTTTTCGTGAACATCCCTGTACATATCGAAAAACCGATAAACTTTTAGGCGAAAAAAGCACTATTTTAGGCCCATCTTTTATTTTTTTTTTGCGATATTAGGTAAAAACAGAAGCTTCTTATCATAGGAAAAATAAAATGGGAAATCATTCGAAGGTGGCACACTACCTTTAACGCCGCCCGAAATTCCCAGCTGTTAGTGCTCTGCGCCAGCGGCTCTGCAAGGTCGCTACCTTGGGAGGCCGCCGTAAGCCTGATCTACAGTGGCCGCCGTACACTGACTAATGGCGGCATCCGAGTGCTTAAACAGATTTATTTCGGGTTAGGTCATGGCATGTACGCTTCGGATTAAGCCTTGTTACTCCTGGTTCCCCCTGTGACGTTCTTTGTAAAGTTAATTCAACGCACGCTTGACGTAGGATGCTTGGAAACAGTGGTGAGAATCCTCTAGAAAATCGAATGACATTAAAGCTACAGCTCGTTTTAGAAGGCTTTCAATGGCAATAGGAAAGCTTGGAGGATGGGATGGAAAAAAACAAATCGCAAAATGATTCCGTCAATCGCACAAATGATTATATCATCAGGAGAAACACGGAAATGTTGCAATTTAGGCTTTTCAGTCAATCTACAACCAAAAAATTCAGAATAAGTTAAAGCAAGAAAAAAACCTTATTGCCGCAGCACTTCAACACGACGAGCGACGAGACAAACAGGAACCAGCTACTATTCTATCGTGATCCCCATGGGTAGTTTTCAGGTGAGTCTGCCACTGCCATGTGTCACTGTGATCTGCAGTGCAGTTTTTCTTCCTCACGGGCGCCGTGTCTTGCGGTATAGCATACGTTCTAGGCGTACCAATCCCATCACGGGACAATAACCATTGCGCATTCAGCCCCTATTTTTTATGAAAACGTAACCCCGGAGCGAGTGGCGCAAGGAAATGCAGCTTTGTAAAACATCTCCGTGTTGCATATCGAACCACATTAGCTCATTAAAACATACGAATGAAGGGAATGCAATAAGTCAAAGGTGGATTCCTACATATTCTTTGACAAACTAATTCTTGCGTATGTTTCCATCTACGATAGAAGACACACGATTCACTCGGAAGTTTGACCTATTCGATTATGAAGTATGGTGTGCCTAATAATGACAGCTAAATGATTTATTCAGAATGGACAAAGAGCCATAAATCATCAATGAAAAAAAAACAGATTGGGGCACGCGGAGTTCTATTGGCAGCATTGATGGCGACAAATAACATTGAAAGACACACAGTATTCACACAGTTGACCGTGACAGGACACCAGCACATGAATACACAACGTCACTTAAGCTCATATCGAAGACAAGTTCCACGAAACATTCCACTGCCACACCATTTTATGTCTAATTGTTTACGCGTTATTCATAGTCGGATACATAGCCGATATGCTGTCTGGTGTGACTGAAGTCGGGCAGGTGATCTCCAACAGGATGGAAGCCGTTCTCGTCGGCCGTCCAGTTCACCGTGTATGTGACGCCCTCCCATTCGTACGAGTACGAGCCGCTCCTCACGTAGTTGCCCGACTCGGGGACGTTGCCGGGGTAGGAGATGCCTTCCTCGCTTGCTTTGATGCCGTTGGTCGTCTCGAACCTGTATTGCATGGAAAAACAGAACGTATCAGTCCGTAAGGTGTTCTTGAATAGATCTCCACTATGGCACTATAGATTCTTGGTACACAAGTACCAAGAAATGTTATTTTATATTACATTATAATATTGTAAGACAATCAGTGTGATTCAAGTAGCTTTACAACATTAAAATACCACGATTCTAAGCGAGCTTGCAACGCTGATATCACAAAAATGCGATTTTCAATAGGAAAAATAATCAATCACCACTTCTTTATGTCACAAGCACGCAATAGCAAGAAACGTGAAAACTATGCACACAGGAGACAGTTATTTGGACTAAATCTTAAGAATTATTGGCGTTATTAGAGCGAACTTACGTGGATTTGTATGCCCCGTCTTCATCAATTCTGGATTGGTAGTTCACGATCCTGGCATATTCATCGGCAAAGGCCAGAGAAATGAAGCAAATGAGCAGAACCTGAGAGGAAGAGTTTTTGTCAAACACCACAGGGCAATGTTACCGTGTATAAGTCAGTCCAACAATCTGCGTTTTATATGAAAACTACTTTTATAACGTAAGGAGACTTCTTGAAAGGTGCTCAAACACTTCCCTTCAGCGCAAGTAACGGCTAAAGTTAAGACTAAAGTTATCTTTAGCCATTTTGCTGCGTGCGAGAAGGCTAAACCCACAATTTTGACCCACATTCTGTTTGATCCCGCTGCTATTGTTGTCCATTTTGGTGCGCTGCTTGTGTCGCTTGAGCATGTAGCACCGAAATTTTTTGTTTTTACTTGAGATACAATATTAGGACTTCACAAGCATATAGCAACACAACACAACACAACACAACACAACACAACACAACACAACGACTGAGCGCTGATGGTTGTAACTAGAAATGGGAATGATGGCATCACCATCTTCTCGATTGATGAATGACTTCATGTCTGAATTGTTGTTAGCAGGGCCGGGGCATTCCACGATAGATCGTACCACTTTTTTCCAATTTGACACCCTCATCTCTCGGAATTTGACGAGAATTGGTCTCAGGGGTAATCAGGGGCTCTGAATCCACCTGTAACAATTTCAGGCTTATCAGATAAGTATTTTTTGAGTTATGGTGTATAACATTTTTTGGATCTTGCTTTGCAGCGCTAAGTTTGGCGGGCTGTAACTCTAAGACGGATTATTAAAATGCCAAATGTTATATGACATTGAACTTGCAATGAAACAGAGATTAATATGTATTTTTGAAA
This sequence comes from Amphibalanus amphitrite, assembly GCF_019059575.1. Classification (NCBI taxonomy): domain Eukaryota; kingdom Metazoa; phylum Arthropoda; class Thecostraca; order Balanomorpha; family Balanidae; genus Amphibalanus; species Amphibalanus amphitrite. The sequence continues at coordinate 42,656 of NW_024883127.1, read as the reverse complement.
TTTCGAAAAATACGCTATTTTTGATATATGACATATCGAGTTTTCTTTTATTTGTATTTTTGGACTTTGGGACCAAATTTTTTTTTAATTTTTATTTCTTTAAAAAAATATTTGGCTCATTGTTAAGAAGTATGCAAAAAATTAGGAAGGTGTTCTTTCTATAAATGTATTTATTTTACGTCACGATAACGGTTTCGAATAGTGATTTCGGGAGGGGAGCTTACAAATGGCGTGGTAAAGCTGCCTAGTGACATCACGGGTTACTGAAATTTCAATTCAAGTCTGAGTCATCTGAAAAAAGTGAAAAGAGGGTTCATTCAACCCTCTTTCATATAAGCGCGAGGGTGAAAAAGGCTGTTTGGTTCTGACATTGTTTTGGACGCCAATGACCATAGCTGTCCGAGATGAAAGTTACAGGACTCATACATGGTGTCCTCCAGAGGTCTCACAACTTGTATATCTGGGAATTTTTCAAGGTTACATGAGGTCAGGTCGGTCACGTGACATCACTGTTATAAATCAATGGGGAAATATAAAAACTGTTATTTTGGCGCCAAGAATGATCTAAAACTATCCCACGTACATGGTATCGTGATTTCATGCACTCCTTCCAAAGTTCAATGCTTTACTTTTGGATTGTTAACCTTGCGTGACGTCATTTATGACGTCACTAGGGTCGTACGAGTTTTTCGTCAATAACTTCCGATCAAATGGAGCTAGAGAGTCGGGAAAGCCACCAATGGACTCGGAAAGACCTTCCGAATCGAATGATATGCCATATGATACCCTTTGCCTAGCTTCGTGGCCTGAGGGTCTCTGACCTGACCTTGACCCGAGGTCAACTACTTAAGTTGACCTCACCCTAGCCAAAAGTATACCATTCGATGCACCTGAGCTAGGCGAACACAATGATGCCAAAATCGCGATTCTGCGGCCATTTTTTTGCGAAGTTATTTACTAAAAACCGAACTCGTAACTTCAGTCACGTGACCTGACCTCAGACAATACCGGTTCACCTGAGACCTTAAAATCGGGTACCAATCGCTGCGACTTGTAACGGCACACACGCTCGTTTTTTCCGCGAGGCTCTAGCTCTATTAGAAGCGAAACGGCGTGCTGGGGTCGTATCAACCCCTCCGAAACCCATTTTGTTTGCGGGAAAATGAGGAACTTATAGAAAGAACACCTTTCTAATTTTTTGCATGTCGATTTGCAATGACATGAAGTTTATTTTGAAAAAATAAAAATGTGAAAAATTTTGGTCCCAAAAGTCATTAGAGGCAAATGAAAAAAGTTTATGGTTTTTGCTCAACAATGAAATTTTTTCTTTGGAATTTTTAAATAGTAATATTAATTTTTGATTCATCGCAAGCTTAGTGTTGTTTACTTTTTGTTGGTTGCTTAACCCGTTCTTGAGTTACCTATAGGCCATCAAACTCACCGTTACATACCGAAGTTAAAAAAATGTAATGCAATATAGGTAACCCAAAAAGTTTTGATCTGAGAAGTCTGATATTTTGCCAGGCGTCTTTGGGGCCTATGATTACCCCTAGGACCGATTTTCATTAAAATCTGAGAGATGAGGGTGGCGGGCCTAGTACGATCTATCGTGGAATGCACCAGCATTGTTTTGAGAGACCTGCTTAAACATATAATCAAGTAGTTGAGAGGTGGCTGTTGAAAGCGAGTTGAAGAAGGCGTAAGCCGAAACCTCCTCGGAATTATCAGGCCTTTTCATTACGAATTTTGGATATTAATTATAATTAATATAACCGTACTCTCATAAATGAGAGTACGATTATTTTACTTGATCAAATGACTTCATGTCACGGGTAGCAAGCAGCATTCGCGGTTTAGCCACTTCCACTTAGCACTTCTCTTTGCTCTTTAAATCTTTGAAAAATAACCATGGCCAGCGATCATCACTCATCAAAGGCTGACTTCACGCCCAATGGTGCCTTTCCAACGTATATAACACCAAATGGTATATCACAGTCCGATAAGCCCGGTTTCTCCGTCAGATCACTGGCGCAGCACGGGCGGAGCACAGGTCACGCGCTGAGCACGCATAGCGCACTGTGAGCACCAGCCGAATCACCGCACACGAGCACAGCCGGAGCACTCACGGTCCTCATGGTGGTGCCGTGATCAGATGTGCCGGAACACTGATGTCACAGACCGGGCCAGGCGCGCTTATATAGTCCACTCTCTGGCCAGGTGACCAAACCAGATCAGCGCAGGAATTCAGGGTCAGCAGAGCAGCCCACAGAGAGGAAACACGGTACTCCGCTCTCCGGAAATCACACCGACATCGGATTAGCTCCGCAGTCCATGACTGCATGATCTGAGCCAGGCTCTCGACCGGGCAGACGGCTCGAGTTGTGGCCGTCAGGGGCGAGGGATTGAAGGACATGGGGGTGTTGACAGGCAACGAATGATATTCTGGATCGAACTGTTGTTGATCGGAAAGTTACGTAAAATATCGAGCTAGCACTAAAGTATTCACATAGTCACAAAAACAAACATCAAAACAAAACAAAACAAAACAAAACAAAACAAAACAAAACAAAACAAAACAAAAAAAAACAAATAAAAGAAGTTCACGATACAGAGCCTGAGGAAGTGCGACAGCAGTACCTACATTTTGAAACCCATCCAAATTTCAACTGTAGCACTGAATCCTGGAGAGTGAGCACATAACGAGTAAGACAGGAAAAATGAAGGATAACATTTTGTTGATTAACCATCGTTTATCTTATCGACAACTCACATATGTAAAAGAATTCAAGCTAAGTTCTTTTGGCCATGATCTACGTTAAATGTATAAAAAACAATAATGTTCATCACGCTCTTCGTCCCTCCTTTCCTGATAGATCGGTATATGCATGTAACCAGTGGTTAATCCCGGATCAGAAATGTGTCTGCGGGTCTCACCTGGCAAGGACGTGGCCCCATTAGCTTCCTCCCCCGTTTGGCTAGTTGTGTGGAGCCAGATATCGAGTGTTGCCTACTCAGACACATCCCCATTGGGTAAGTGACCACTTAGATAGGCAGGAGGCAGCCTAATTACATCGCAATATTGGCAGACGGCCCTGGGGCTCTCTGATCTAGCCTCTCATCGGAGGCGGGGGATGCTGTATAAAAGCTCACCGACACCACACTCCGGCATCAGTGCAACACCCGATCACCCCAAAGCCGACCACAGTGCTCCACCATGAAGATCGTGAGTCTGACTCCGCTGCATCTGTGCTTGTGGTGTGCTGTCTGTGCGATAGTGATGCCTATAACCGTAAAATTGGAAGTTGGAAGTGAAGTGTAACGTTAAAATGTTGTTCGGTAAAATGCAGTTTTATATAGACCTTTTTATTTCTAAAAGAGCATGCCCGTGCCATTCGCCGCCAGCTCAGCGTTGCCCGGTGTTCTCAGGTTCTGCTTTTCTGTGCCGTGGCTCTGGTCGTGGCTGACAAAGAGGCTAAAATAGTGAACTACCAATCCAACATTGAAGAGGATGGATCATACAAAACCGAGTAAGTGGCGCACCGAGGGTTTTATTTTAAAGCAAATAAATGCCTAATTCTGTCCGGCCTAACTAGCATGAGTTGAGAACAATTTTGGAAACCATTTCATTAATACATACCTATAATGTAATATTGTGTTGCTTGCAGTATTTTGCTTGAAATTCATAGAAATAATTTGCAAGCCGAATATTGACGCTTACCATGGGAAATGCATCAGCATTTACATTGTATCTTACAGCTCGCAGTTTTTTGTGTGTGTGTGTTTTAGTCATTTTTCCTTGTGTTTTCTTTTACGTTATCCTATCTTATACCTTCTCCAGGTACGAGACAACCAATGGCATCAAGGCTCAGGAGGACGGCATCTCCTACCCCGGCAACGTCCCCGAGTCTGGCAACTACGTGAGGAGCGGCTCGTACTCGTACGAATGGGAGGGCGTCACCTACACGGTCACCTGGACGGCCGACGAGAACGGCTTCCATCCTGTTGGCGATCACCTGCCCGACTTCAGTTTTACGCGTGAACACATCGGTGGTATTGACGAATTCCAGTAAAACAGAACAACACCAATCGGGGCCAGAACGACTCCGCATGATATTAGATTCCGATGCTTTCAAGAGAAGACACCGACCTGCATCCCACTCCCCCGATCCTTCTGCATACTATATTTGATAGTGTTTATTTCGCCCGAATTTTAAGCAGCTCGACAATTTTTCAGTGTTGATGATGTTAACATTTGTTTTTAGTTTCATTATTTTTCATGTGTGTTTGTTTGATCTGTACTTAGTGTCAATGTTTTGTCGTCGTCCCTGATGCATCATACTTGTTTCCCTCGTGTTATATGTGAAGGTCCTCGTCAACGTAATGTGTGTCCTTTGTCCTACATGTGAACTTCATGCACTTCATAATATGCCATAAAAAACTGTTATCGTCATAAAGTGATCAAAATATATTTTCCTCAGCCAGCTTGTATTTACGGGACCCTATTACCACTAGTTTTGACGTGCATATCTATAATATAGCTTATCTATTTCAATAGTAGCAGCTTTTCCCTGACTTTAAGGCAGCCTTTCTTTCAAATAAATGTTAATCGAATAGATCAAAACATTGCTTTGCTGATCTTTTAAATGATTTCAGGAGCCCAGCAATGCTTCCCAGCCAGCCCCGCAGTAGTGTTGCATGTGCCTTGGACACTTTCTGTTAGAGGACACTCCGTTGCAGACAGTCATGACTGTCAGCCCGCCCATTTCCAAACTAATGTACGGTCGCTGCCACCTGGGGCTGGGCCACATGGTCCATAACAGTGCGCCCCGCCAACACCTAAGTGCCTTTTCTAATTCGCACCTGGGCGGCAGTTATCAGAAATTCGCAGACAACGCAGTCGGAATGAGGTCAAGGCAGGGGTCGTGTGTCAAAGGTGCGTCCGATGTCCTGCACCCGGGGCGTTTATTGTGGGATTATCTGTCAGTCATTGCACGCGGGGTCAAACACCTTGACCTTGACCTCTGGCCGGCGCGCAGACGCGTGTCTCACGGGAGTGGAGTGGTGAACAGACTTTCTGAGCTGTTTGACATCCGTCGACAGCGCAGGAACACGACTGGACAGTTCAGGTGTATATGTCCAGTTTCAAACGGATATGTTAGGTACCGCAGTGTGCCAGCGATAATCCAGCAAGGGTAGTAGTTGTCCTGGGGACACCACCCTCTCGCAAAGAGTATATGACGCACGAGAGCTTCCTACATCTAGCAATGCTGAATTGAAACGCTCCTCATGGTACGCAGACGTACTACAGCTTCGCAGGAGAATTCAATCGGGGCTTCAGAAAGAAAGATAAATAATGTTTATGAGCTTGACAACTAACAAAAAACTAGTTCATATATAAAAAGTATGGATTCATACCCACCCAAAATAAGGCTATACGTACATATTATCTTCTATTCATATCTTCGTATGTACGCATCATGATGTTCCTTTTAAAGTTTGTGGTCCAATTGGTAGAAACCAAAGGAACAAACATTATCATGAAAATACAATGTCTGCCCGAAAACAAAACTACTGATTTTAAATATGCATGATGCTTCGAAGGGTTCAAAGCTGAGCTAGCTGGCACTCGCGGCGCTCTCAAAAGCCAAAACTGAGCTTATCACCAGGATAAAACATTATTGCTCACGTATATTTTATTTACGCATGGATAAATAAAGAACACTAATGTAGATCAATCATAGATTTTTGGTCAGAGCAGAACCACGGAACATCTCTCCGTGATTACAGATGATCGTCGACGAAGCCGATGTGCTCCCGGGTGTGACTGAAGTCGGGGAGATGATCTCCGACAGGGTGGAAGCCGTTCTCGTCGGCAGTCCAGTTCACAGTGTAGGTGACGCCCTCCCAAGTATAAGAGTACGAGCCAGTCATTACGTAGTTGCCGGTATTGGGTGCGTTGCCGGGGTAGGAGATGCCGTCTCCCTTGGCCTTGATGCCGTTCGTCGTCTCAAACCTGTAAGGATGGAACGGTTGGCATCAATTGATGAAGGAACCCGTGATACAACTGAACCAGCTGTTGTGAGCTTAAATATGTACATCAGTAGGCTTTCATTTTATTACATATGGTTCGACATTGTCTTCATTGCGATCTAGGCATATTAATAGCACCTGCACATAATCGGGACATGCAGAGAAGGGAACATGACAAAGGCCTGACTGCAATCGGTAGGACAATGAAAAGAAGCGAGGAATGGGATGGTTTTTGGTGATGTGCAGGGGTCCATGGTGGTCGCCCAGTTTTGCTGGCCGGGACAGATTTATTGGAACAATTATCTCTTACGCCCAAAATGGGCAAATGTTGAACTAATTTTCTGCGTTTCTTGGATAGTTTTACTTCTATAACTGAGGACTCTTTAGCCACGACAAAAACTTCGTTGCTTCCTGAGTCGGCAACTAGCTTCCCGAGGCTCGAACCATTATGCAACCGGTCCAATTTAATTCAAACAGTACCATCAAATTTGTAACAAATTCATTGCAAAATTCATCACAGCTATTTGCTCACACGCCATGCTTTTTGAAACAAATATTTCGCACAAGCTACTTAGCTACTTAAGTCAACACGCCTAAATACTACAAGCATGTTATAAGCATGTTTTACTTACTCAGTGGCGTACGATCCATCCTCCTCGATGCCCGACTGGTAGTTGACAATCCGGGCACTCTTGTCCGCCACGGCGAGAGCCACCAAGCACAGGAGAACGATCTGGAAAAATGCGGATCACGGTGACCGTAACTCCAACAGTGTCACAGTGTCATCAATTCGTACATTTATCTCAGCTTCAGCTAAATATGGCATCAGCAATGCGTCAGAAAAGCTACGCCACATAAGTCTGTTACAGTTTCAACAACCATAGGACTGACTACAGCCTTGTCATGATCATGAGCTCTATCAAACGATTATAGTAGACACAGGAGCACGTACGGCTTTCATGGTGTTTCAGTGGGGTGATCGGCTGCTGCTCTGATGCCGGTCTCCGGCGGCACATGGCTTAAATACCCGCCACTGCCGACCGCCGCAGAAAAGCTAGATCACTGCATTTCAGGGTCAGCCACCGGGTTTTCTGAAGAATTAAGCCATCGCCTGCCTTTGGCGCCCGAGTCCGGTCGCACGGTTGCTGTGTCCGCTAAGGTCGGGGGCTTTTCCGTCCGGCGCGGCCGCCTGGGCTCCCTCTCTTCTCACACACACAGCAGTGGCTCTGGGGTGACTCGGGGGTGTTGGATAGCACACCGCTGATACTCGGCTAACCAAACCAGGCAGTGTGAAATGCGACTCTGCCATGCGTCAGCACTTAGCTGAACATAGTGAGTCAACAACTTGTCCTCATGCCTAATCCAAGTGAGAAGGCAAACCGTCGTGAGTCACGCAAATCGCTCTTCTTTGTGAAGATACAAGTAACGCCTGTATTCTAAAATCATCTACGGGTACAAATTTGATCTTTTGCAAGGCATGATATTGTGTGTATCTTTCTTAAAAACACATAAACACATGCGCATGAGCAATAAACATTCGTTTGCCTCTATTATTTCCATTAAATATCCCAACGTCAAATTTCACCAGCTCAATTCATTCAGAGGCGAGTTAAAACAGCCAAAGATAAAAAACCAATAAGTATGGCAACAGTATCAACACAATAATAAAACCATTAAGCATAAAAAATGAGGCAAAAGTAGCCATAAGTGCCTGCTCCCCGACCTTAGCTAAATCTTGGAACATTGTGCATAATCGGCTATGAAGTGATGTTAATAGCTCGATTTTTAGTTTCTATTATGCATCACCATAGCTGTACGTTCTATCTGGGTATATCTTAAGGCGTAATTTCATTAGTGTTTCGGACCTTTAGAAGATCCAACATTTCATTTTTGAAACTTCAAGTACATGACATCAAACAGACAACGCAAACCTTTCGAGATACAGTTGCTCGGTGCGACGATATCTATGGGGTCCAGCACTGTTCCCAGCAGGTCATCCATCCGATACAAGATTATCCTTGTTGTGCTCTGCATAGGGGCACCGCGCTCGTGTCTGGGCTTTGCATCATTGCTTGTGAGTCGTGACTACATGCACTTCGCAATACGCAGTGTATTGGCCCACTTATACCTATTCCGGTGGACTTTGTCAACCGTTTTAAAAAAGAGGGAGATGGATATTAGCCCCTAGTTGAATCAACTCAAGCTGTAAGTATTGCAATAAAGATCAAAACCGTCCGAATATGTTTGCTGTTGTAGCTTGTAAACAAGACAACTGATGCACAAAGGTAAGAAAACAACAGCTCTATGGAAATTATAAGATTTTACTCCTAATTCGGCGCAAGACTGGTTCAACAGGTGCATCAACCCGGTTATACTGCCGTAAATATTTCATTGCGCAGAAGTTCGTAGCAGTTTGACAAGCCATAGCAGCTGGATCAGATCCAGCAGGTCCTGCCCTGCAGTATCCAGCATGTCCTCCCGACCATGATCCAGTAGTTACGACACTAGCGAGCGCTGCGCACCACAGTCTACATGCTCTCAATAAGGAGTGTCACACATCTTAGGCCGTTTTATCCCATGCGCGAGGGGAGACAAAACCATGCTGAAGTTGCGAAAGGAGACCAACAGTGAACACCCGGGGCGTTAGATTAATGTCGAATGCCCCTCCTTAGCTAACCAGCTTAAGGATGAGGCGTTACATGCCCAGGTCAAGGAGAGCATCCATGTTGGTAATCTATTATTGGTGCTTGGGATTACTAGTGCTATAGGCAGTTGACACCCCTGAATAACCATCGACCATCTTTATATTAGGTTAGTTATATGGATTGACAATGGACACAGTGGTAAGCACAGTTGGAATAAGGCTCTTAGCTGGGGTACTGTGCAGCTGTGTACCTCATCTAACCGGCAAAACACATGCATATTCAAATGTAAATATACCAACTTCACCATATTCGACAAAGCATTCGAATTCTTCATTCCCATGGTCATCAAAGGAAATTCGTAGCACAAAAAGACGGACACAAGGTACTACCTCCCATGCTTTCGGCACTGTGTAAATCAGCGAAAAATCGCCCCTGGGCTGTTGTAACCTGTCAGTTCCGTCCCGCAGCCGTCACCCACCGCTGGGAACTCGAGTGGCCTCTCTGTACCACCATTCTTTACCGGCGGATACAATCTGGGGCGGCCGCGGTGCTCTGCAAGTGAGGGGGCGCTGGGGAGTGCGATCCTTCGTGACGAACCGCTGCAGAGAAAGGTCGACAGGAGAGCGAGAGAGAACGGGGAGGGCGTGTGGGACGCCCCTCCTCTCTGACTGGATTCTCAGCCGCCGTCCGCGGCCGAATATCGGCTAATTATCGACCAGGTAAAACGCGCCTCAGGTGGTGGTGACAGCGGTGAGCCGATGTTCAATAGAGATGTTATCGGGAAGAATGTTTAATGATGGCAGAAGGTAATCGTATGGATCATTTCTATTTCTAGAGATGATTACTGACCTGACCATCTTCAGAAAATAGCAATCCCGAGATACCATGGCACGATGAATGATGATATTATAGATATTTGATATGATCCATACATCTCAAGGCTTGCCTTTCAGAAATCAATTGCCATCGGCCATTACTTATTGGACAAGTAACTAGTTAGGAAACTTGACAAGCAATGGCTTGACAAGCAAATATAGGTATGTTTCGTTGTCAAGCTGGTCTTTGATGTTTAGGGAAAAAGTCTGGATTGAACAGATAGGTACTTAAGCACCGGCTAAGTAAAATCAAAAATTAAATGTGAGTGCTCCGCATATTAAAATTTTCGTGCACGCACATACCTTCCCAACGCCTCATTTGGGTGTTTATAAACTCAATACGCATTCCGCATACCATTCGGACCGACGTCTATGCCAGTGACTGACGATGACAGAAAACCGGAACCTCGACATAAGCCGGCGTCTGACTCGCCCGCTCCGCCACAAGTCGGACTTTGCCGAGGATGATATCACAGCCGTCTTAGCGAAATTGCCCGAGACGTGTATCCTCTGCTTTCATTCATTGTACGTCCACTACTGCGGCCAGTGTAATGCCATAAGAAATGACTCCCGAGTCATTGGGCGGACAGGTGAGCCTTTGAGTCAAGCTCATCTGCTGTGATCGTAGGTATATATGATGGAGTCATGCGCGTTAAGTTCATAGTAAATCAACGCGATCCGCCTTGTCGCGAAAAAACCAATCTTCATTTTTCTGTTGATCAAAAGCGCGTCGCAGTAAGGCGTTGCACGGTGAAGACCTCTCCAAGGCTCCTCCACACCAGAGCACCCCTGGCCGGGCGGTAACGCTGGCCAATTCATCATAACGGCACTAGCTCGCGCTCGTGGACGGGATGGGACCGTGAGGTGTCCTTAGCGGGGACGCTGGCGGATACCGTCCTCACCTCACCCGGCCATCCGGGGTCGGCAGGCATCCGGCAGCCGTGGCGGCCGGCCTCCCGCCGCGACCTCTGACGTCATCAGGCGGACCAGTGACGTCAGAGCGGCGGCACGCCGACCTCAGCGGGGACGTCTGATGAAGACGGCGGCCAGCGGACACTGCCCCCATCGGCCGCCTCCAGCCGTGCAGGACGCCTGCGTGTCCGAAGGGCTGATCCTTTGGACATTCACGTCTGTGTGCATTCTGACTCACCATTGCAGTGAAACTGCATATAAAAGGCGAGTGAATGCACAGCAACACGAACATACCTATGACAGCGATAGAAAACAAGCTAATTAAAGTAGCGCGTAGAATCGATGGTCGACGTTGCATGAAACGGGCCGCAGTAAGGGCTTGGTTGACAGCCCATCCAGCAGGGGATGGGAGGGGATAAATATCACCGGCCTCGAGTTGAATAGTGTGTGTATGGCAGCCATCCTGTCTGCCCCAGCCCGACACGGCCCGCCGCGCGCGTCTTTAATGTGTCAGCATTAGGCACACATCTCAGCAGATTATGCGCATTTGAATACACCGAAGCATGCTGTAAAAGAAAAGGATCGGACAATCATGACATCACACAGGCGAAGCCACTTTTGGATTCATAGGTAGGCACAGTTCCAAGCGGTGGTTAGGTCATTCAAGTGAGCTTGGTGCAGACCAGATATTTCATCCATGGTATTATCGATTATCTTACGCAGGGATGCGGAGCCGGAGCCGGAGCCGGAGCCGGAGCCGCCGGAGCCGGCATATTTTGCCCGGAGCCGGAGCCGGAGCCGGAGCCGTGAAACAATATAGCCCGGAGCCGGAGCCGGAGCCGGAGCCGTCAAAAAAGGGGGCGACTCCGGCTCCTTTTCTCAAGAGGAAACAATTATTTACCTAGTTCGGTTTGACAGTACAAGGCGTAAAACAATGTGGTATTCAAAATAGCCTTGTTATACAAATACAGAAGCAACGTGTACCAATCCCATCGCCTTTTTTCTTCCACCCGTATTTAATTGATCGCATAGGGGATGTACTGAGTAGAAGCCGGAGCCGGAGCCGCCGGAGCCGGAGCCGCCGGAGCCGGATCATTTTACTCGGAGCCCGAGCCGGAGCCGGAGCCGCCATGACATTTCACCCGGAGCCGGAGCCGGAGCCGGAGCCGATTTTTTTCTCCGGAGCCGGAGCCGGAGCCGGAGCCGTCTGAAATTTCCACGGCTCCGCATCCCTGATTGTAAGTATGTATATCATAATTCATCGTTAATTCTCGCCGGCCGATGGGGGTGCCGACCCCAACACGTTTTTTTCGCAATAGCTCGGCACACGTCGGGGATAAAGAGTTGAAACGGGGCATACCTGACCTTTGACTCAAGCCGGATCTTATGACAACAACTGAATTTTCAGGTCAGGTCAGATCAATGACCTATGTCGTCGTAAGTAAACCTCTGCACGGTCCTAAGATGTCGCAACTTTGAAACACCCTCAGAGCCAGAGTAGCTTTCACAGGAGGTTGAAAATTTAGAGGAGTTAGTATTCTTTAGAGGTCCCACAACTTGTTTTTCTCAGATTTCTCCTAAAGGTTATCTGAGGTCAGCTTGGTGACATGACCTCACCATTATAAGTCGATGGGGGAACTATGGAAATTATTATTTTGGCGCTGAGAATGATGTAAAACTACCTATCTCAAGCACATGGAACGTGATAACATGAACTCCTCGCAAGGTCTCATGTTCAACTTGTGTATCCTTGACCTTGCGTGACGTTACCCATGATGTCACCAACGCCATAAGAGTTTTCCGTTAATAACTCCCGATCAAATTGAGCTAGCGAGTCGGGAAAGCCAACAATGGACTCGGGAAGGCCTGCCGAATCGAATGATATGAAATATGACGTCCTTTCAGCAGCTTTGTGACCTGAGCGGTTCTGACCTGACCTTGACCCAAGGTCAACACTTAAAGTTGATCTCACCCAAACGAAAAAGTATCTAAATCATCATGGGCGTAGGAACCTCACGAAAAGTGGTGTGTGTCTGGGGGGGGGGAGGGGGACAGCGAAACTTCAATGTCACTTTGTGGGAGCCCAATATCCATATGAAGAAATTATTTGCAGTTTTGTGCTCATCTCACCTTGTTGGACCATTTTCTGCTCTTAGTTTTGTATTTAAATCAAAAATAAGATTTTTCTTTTTTAAATGGCTGAAAAGTGGGGGGCATAGCTCCCTGCCCCCCCCTGTTCCTATGCCTATGTATATCATACGACGCGCTTAATCATAGAACAAACACGATGGTGCCAAAATCGCGGTTCTGCGACTATTTTGGCAAAGTTTTTTTACCAAAAACCGAAGCCGTACATTGAAGCACTTGACCCGACCTCAGAGGTCAATGGCTGACCTGAGACCTTAAAATTGTGTACTAATCGCTGCATCTAGTAGCGATGCACACGCTCTTTTTTCGCGAGGCTCTAGCTCCATTGGGGAGAAACGGCGAGAGGGGTCGTACCCTCCCTTCGGGCGAAGCGTATGTCGAAAACCAATATAGGTCCGGCGAAGGTTAATCTATTGTGAAATGATCAAAGTTCTAATTAAGAAAGGGAAAATATGAAACCAAAATAACGGTCTGATTGACACATTTAATTAGGTACGAGAACTCACCGCATTCCTTATTTTGGTTTCGTGATTTATCAATCGGAAGTATTTTTACCGAGATAGTCAACGCAAACATTCCGATATTTATCTTCAAGGTTTCTGACGACGATCCATAAGTTCAACGCATGGTAACTGCACTAACTGTAGCGACCACATGACGCTGTCGTGTGAAATAAATAACTGCCATTTCGAGACAGATGAAATAATTAATAACCATGCCAGCCTGGGTATGACTTCATATCTCTAAAAAAATGGCACCGGTCCTTCAAACTGTGCACCCCATATCAGTGCAACAACATAAGTTCCTGATGAACCGAGACCCTGGCCCAAATACCTGCGAGCTAGGCACGCAGACCATTGTTTCGTTACCATGGCACGCTAATCGACAAGGTCGAATGATACAAGACGTGCGATCGAACCGCGATCGACCGTCCATAGACTTGTATAAAAATGGCTGGATGTAACAAATATGAAAAACAATGAATACTTCAGGACGTAAAAAGATGGATTGATGGCATTTGGTACCTAACAAAAATTGCATATTTTAAATAAAAACAACAATACAGTAGAGAGAAGCACCTTATACTCGCGATGAAGGCCTTTGGTCCGGCGCGTAAGGCAAAGCAGCTTGAAACTTCCCTACTACCATCATGAGGTATCGAAGCATATAACTTGTCACAAAAAAGAGTGAACATATTCGAGTCATGAGTGAATAATCAGATAGCATACGATCGGATCACCAATACTCACCATCACGGCATCACGAATAACTTGTTTTCTTCCTGCTCCTAAATCGACCGGCCATGCAGTGGGCGGTGGAGCACATTCGCTTTCACGTGATATCCACCCAGAGTCGGACGTAATACCACGAGCACGCAGCCACCATCGTAAATTGACCGCCACACAGTCACAACACGTGGTCGGCTGCGGGCGAAAACCGCTCAGATTCTGGGAACACCTGGCCACAAAGGCGGCTGACTGCGATCCGAGTTCCTGCGGTGAGCCTACAGCGGCCTTACAGGTGTCGGGCCTGACAGGCTGCGTCTTAGTCGGGGAGTTCAGGTGCACGAATTATTGAACATATCGAATCGAATGGTTCAGACTCGACGTGACTTACGGGATCATTACGTTATGGCTCATAGGCCAGGAGATTATGATTTTCAACTCATCTTACGGCATTGGAGCCAATGCTATTTCACTAATATCACTGCATTTTACAAATAATTATAGCGTCAAAGTGCAGTGCTAGGATAATATGACAGTAGCGGCGGAACACCTTCAATTAAGGGGGCGAGCACTGCCGACTTTTGGTCCCATTATTTCCATCCAATATCCATAGGGCTATTAAAATGGCAAAATCAAGGGGAACACGGTGCCCCGGTGCACTCCCCCCCCCCGTCCGTTCCGCCACCTATGAATATGATCCCCAATTCCCCATTATTAAAGCTAGAAACTAGATGGAAGCCACTGGAATGAAAAAGAGATATACGTCCGTGGCCCATGGTTGGTACAGCATAGAGTGCAGTGAGAGGTCACTCGTCTCTGAGACAGACGGGGATGGTCGCGATTGGTGGGACCGGCCAGTAGAAATCAAGTCAAGTGGGACGAACCGTGTCCGGCTTTGATTGGCACGTTAAATCTTAGCATCCAGTCTCCCGATGCAAGACATATTTGCCCGAACGTTGGTGGTAGCAGGGCCTGCGCCTGCTTGGTGTTGGTGTAGGCTAGGGCTACCTATGTCAATCCGTACATCGAGTTCAAGTTACTTTGAAATTAAAATAATAAAAAACATCGACAGCTGACTTTATTACAAGCTAAGGGCTTAAGGAGACCAGAAAGAATTGCAATTTAACGATGCTTGATCGTTTAATACTGTTTCAATGTTAACAGCTAAAACCAAAGGTTGGCCTAATGCACAGCAACAATAAAGCGATAACAAAATGCGCCCGCGACATCAAGAGATAGGGTGATTTTTCGCGGACCGTTGCACCCAATGACCTGCATCTAATGAATAATGCAGCTGAACGCCTCGCTCGGACGAGCGATTGATTGACTTTTCCATTAACAAGTTAACCAGATAAAAGTGAAGAAAACAAAGGCCCGCTGAGTCTGAGATAAAATTCAATTTTTAGGTCCACGTCACATGCATCACACACGTGCTTAGCTAGCTACAACAAGCACGGACGCCAAACAATCGACAGCTACAGAAATAAAAGAACTGCAGAAGCTTCTACGGACATTTGGGTACGTCACCGAGCTGCGCTGTGGCCTCGGGGGCTGACGGGCCTTGGGGCTGACGAATTCATCACTCTTCCGGTATCAGTATGGTCGGTCAACAGTGCAGTGGTGCCGTCATGCCGTCCAGAAGTTGGTACTGCTATATCCAGGATTTTTCCTTTGAGCTTCGTAATGCACAATTTTCCATCGTGCTAGCAGTTAGGTACCAGCACGAGTTAGGTACGGCAAGCACCGTCTTTCAAGCATCAGGAAACCGTTCACACATTTCAATGTCCTTCACTAGCCCTTTCTTTCCCTAGACCCAGTCACAGATTGTCAACCAACTTCCTCACTCCTCACTTTTCACTCGGCGTCAGTGTATGGAGCATTGACTCTATGATCCCACCACCTCACTACGCACTTCCGCAAAACAAACTGAGCCATATGTCGCCGGCGGCGAGCGATCCGTCCGATCAGGGGTCATGTTTCGGCCGTCTCGTCTCCGCGAGGCGCGACTTCTGCTGGACGCTGATTGGTGGAGAGCGGCGTCTTGACAGAGTCGGGTCACCGCCCGAGGCAGCCGATCACATATCAACAGACGGCGAGGAAGGGAGGAGAAAGAGGGGAGGGGCGAGAGAGTGACGTGAAAATGGAAATGTAGCTGTTGGACTACAGAGTCGGAGCCGGTCCCGGAACTTTGAGTCTGAGTCAGAGTCGCTTGGGGCACGCAGATTTAGCCTGAGATCGAGTTGGAGTCGTAAAAATCTTTTTAAATGTCCACTCTGATACAATCTACTTGGATAAAATTGTGCTTATGGTTTGTCTGTAGGTAAAATGTAGCTACCGTCCCGCATTCATATAACCCGCGCCCCGCTGGGGCTCCTGGACTTCCACGCCCTGCTGGGGGAGGGTGTTAAACATCCCCTCCTGCCCCTGCCTCCTGCCTCCTGGCTCTTGGGTCACGTATATGTAGTGACACGCGGTAGGAGGCGGCGTTCGAAAGAGCGTCAAAAATAATGACGAGATTACTCCGGTCATTTTAAAGTCGGATCAAATGTCAGGTTACCAGAGGACAGGTCATCAATAGTCAAATTTTGCGCCTATTTCGACCTTTTTTGACGAGCCGGCACATAACTTGCAAACAAATAAAGCTACAGCGCCTCAGAAAAAGGCATTTGATCATGGGTGTCGATTTCTACATATAGGCTTGGTATAGGGCCCGAGCCATAACCAATAATTTCATAATTTTAACATTAACCCTATGGTGGTGCATGGTAAGAATGGCTTTGCTACCCAAAATTAACCATTAGAGCCCTACCAATAAATTCCGAAAAAGTGACGCCCGTGCATTTGATAGCCCTTTAGCGCTCTTCCTGAGAAAATCTCTCAGATTTGACTTAAGGATGATTAGGTCCTTAGGCCCGCAAGGAAAAAACTGCCAAAAATATACCGTATTTTGGCAGAAAATGTTTTCTGCAATAACTTTTAACCTTGCTTTTGACTTACAACTTGCGTGAGCTGCATACTTTGACATGCGTCGTGCTCCTCACGTCAAGACGGGTCGAACAAACTATACCTATCGTGAATCACCGACCAACTGGTCCTGAGTGACCCAAAGTAGCCCCAAGGACCCCAATCCAGCCTCTAACGGGTCTGCGGGATACTACTAGTGAGGAACGCAAATCGACATCTAAGGGGTCTAAGGGGTCGACATCGTAGCCTCTAAGGGTGTTGTACCGGCTTCTTGGGATCCACACTCATCCAAGTACCGAATCGTTTTTGGAGGGCGAACTGGAGCTCTTTTCATTATTTTCTTGTCTGATAGAGGATCGGGAGTAGCTGCACAGGGGCCCGTCTAAAGGGGATCCACCGGATCCGCTGTGCCTTCTCCATGAAAAGATTTGCCCTGCTCAATCGGGCGTAACGTCAGTCACCGATGTCCGATTCTACCCGTCATTTTTTTTTTTTTTGTAATTAAAAACGTTTTTACTTTTACATGCAAGAACAATTTCATCAATGCGCGTTCCTCGCTCCATGGCGCGTTGAAATACTACCTAAATAAAATGGACTTGAATTACCTGAGAAAGGTAGAATTAAACTCCAAATTTGATTAATGATTCTCCCCCTAACCCGAAATGCCTATAACCCGAAATGCCTGGCGACGCCTGCACTGTAGCTATGCTATAGACGTAGGGGAAGCGGGGGTAGCACCGCCATGTGGGAAACACCGCCATCCTCTCTATCGGCAAAACTCTGAATTGTAAATGTAAACACCCGCCATTTCGGTGTCCGAACGGAAACGGGACGCCGCGTGAGGTAGGTTTCGCTAAGATTTATTTGATTTTGAGATCACAATTGCCCATTTTGTGAATTTCAAACCATCGTTGTAATCATTTGGCATGTTTGAGCAGCAAGTAAGTGGTCATTTCAAGTCAAAATGCCTTGATTTTTACGTTAAATTTGAGGGCATGAAGTGCTCTTTGTTGAGAAAGGAATTACAGAAGAATCGCGTCCCGGCTTGTTTTGCTGTCGGGACGTTGTCGGTCCATGACTGTGAGTGGGGTAACACCGCCATGCTCGGCGGTGCTACCCCAAGGGGTGGCAAAATGGATAAAGCCGCAATGATGATTCACTCAGCTCGGAGAAGAGCTTTAGTTAGGCCGCAAACGTCGTCTGTTTTTTAACCTCACGTTTGACTTCACTGGATGTTTCGAAATAAACGTGAATTTGTCATGCTTTGTATGCATATTGTCCGCAACAAACAGTCTGATCTGTGACAAACTAACAACCAACTCTTGTGTGTCTTATATGAGTTTGAGTTACTATTTCAGACAGCAGTAACGCTTCCAAGGGTGGCTGTCACCGTAAGGCCGATCTGTGGATAACATCGCCATCAGTGGCGGTGCTACCCGCACATTTTTTGGAGGACGAAAAATGCAGGACTTGTTTTCGACGTCTGTAAAGTAGCGAAATTTTATAATGGAGCGCTGGAAACTATGCCAACATGTAGGAAAACATTCCTACTTTCACATGAATGCAAAAGAGCTTCGCTTTTACTACGCATATCAGCTCGGTGAGCAGAAATGCTTAAGGTGGCGGTGCTCCCCCCGCTTCCCCTACCTACTCATGTACCTACGTGCAGGGGCAAGCGTCTGAGCGTTAAGATCTGACTTTCACTTTTCAGGCAATAGTTTAGTCTCCACAGGGCAAAAAAATCTGCAAAGTTGAGTTTTAACGCCTTTCGTGCGCTAAATTTCTATGCAAAACGACTTTGATACCTTTCTACATCGACTTTTCATACGAAATCGATTTTACCGGCATCGTGCTTCTCACTCTCGTCAACATTCACGCCGGTCGAATAAGCTTTCTTCTAATAATTGCCAACTTAAATATTTGACATGAGGTCAATGTCATGGCTAGTCTAGTAGGCAAGTACTAGGCAAGCAGTAAACTTGTTGATAAAATCAGCCAAAACGGAGTCGGAATTTTGAATGTTCGGTTAAAGGTAGTGTGCCAGCTTTCTTGGACCGTATGGAGTTAATGGCCCAGATAAGGAGAACCGGATTTTTAGAACTTATCCATACCTTCAAAACTCATGGAAACGTCTTAAATTCTTCAAATTTTGAGTACCCCAGTGTGAAATTCGCCCCGACGGGTTGTCGGTCGTACCCCAACCACATTTCACACCACTATGAACAATAAATGCACACACTGAAATCGCTATTACCGATATGCTCATCCAATCAAGTTTCGATAAACCCGTTCATCATCATCTCCTGCGGTTTCGAACACGCCTGTTAGGTGGCTTCTGATGCTCGTCGAGGTCGGAATTTCCAAATACGCGTGGTGCGTCGGGCCGCGCGCTCTGACTTCGGCCAAGAAAAATGCGTCAGCTGATCATTGTCATTTCTGCCACTTGCGTGTGGTGAAATGGGGTCATAACTTATAAGACGGCTTTTTCATATCAATTATTTTACATAAAATCATATTTCAAACCATAAATAATGTTCGACAGCCAAATAAAAGAAACAATACCATTGATGAAATACTAGGACTTACTCCACAAGGAGATCGAATGGGTCGGAGCGCTTTCAATATGTATTATACATATCGTCGTCAGCGAATCAATAACGGGTCGAATCGAGTCGGGTATCGAAGAGGTTCGGGAGCTGCGCGGCAGAGCGATCACATACTATTCGAATTATGCATTAAAGAGAATAAAAAACACGTGAGAACAATCATGATACACTAGCTGCTAAAAATGAATTAAAATGGGGTGCTAAAATGCATAAATGGCACGTATAAAAGTACAATAAGGGGGGGGGGAACAGGATACCTATGGTGATAAAGACTGAGTAGAAAAGGGAACAAAGACTATACAAAACTGAGTGCAAAAACTGTAAAAGGACGAGTACAAATATAAATACATACAAAGGCCGAACTAGACGTAAACACTACTGACAAAAACGGCGGATTATCGGCAGCCAGCGGTCATGCAGCAGGGCACCCGAGTTCCTGTTCACGTTTGCGTCATTCGGCGACACCAGGACGGCTTCACGCCGACCAACAGTCCGAATATAGGCCGATTCCAGGAGAAGTCGCATCTGGTGATGACTGGCTCGATTCAAGATCTTGATGGCATCGAAAGCAGGTGAGCAGTCTCTATGGGTACTGAAGGCCGATGTATTGGCTCTCGAGCGGACTGCTCCAGTCCAGCTCTCCCGGTGTTCTCGGAGTCTCGTGCCCAGCTCACGATCTGTCTCGCCGATATAGACCATTGGGTCACCGTCCACTTGGCAGGAGCACTCGATCCGATAGATGACGTTGCTCTGTTGTAGCTTAGGCAGTTGGTGCTTAGCCTTGCTGCAGAGCAGCGAGCCGATGGTGACTGAAGGCTTGGAGACGAGCTGGATCCCGATCTTGCTGGCCTCCCGTTTGAGTTGGTAGAACAGGGGGCCGGCAAACGGAACAGAGACTCGGACAGGCGCCGGGTGTGAGTTCGCGCTAGGTGGCGCTGGTAGGGCCCTTGCCTTCAGTCTGTCCTTCAGTCTTCACTCGTCCTTTTACAGTTTTTGCACTCAGTTTTGTATAGTCTTTGTTCCCTTTTCTACTCAGTCTTTATCACCATAGGTATCCTGTTCCCCCCCCCCCCTTATTGTACTTTTATACGTGCCATTTATGCATTTTAGCACCCCATTTTAATTCATTTTTAGCAGCTAGTGTATCATGATTGTTCTCACGTGTTTTTTATTCTCTTTAATGCATAATTCGAATAGTATGTGATCGCTCTGCCGCGCAGCTCCCGAACCTCTTCGATACCCGACTCGATTCGACCCGTTATTGATTCGCTGACGACGATATGTATAATACATATTGAAAGCGCTCCGACCCATTCGATCTCCTTGTGGAGTAAGTCCTAGTATTTCATCAATTTTATTCCATCTCCACATCATGTCATTACGTCAGAAACAATACCAATACGGGCTTACAGTTTAAGGCTCGACATTGTGTTGTCTACGATTAGACAGCTGATAACTCATTCCCGTACGTCGTATGGTCGTAACCATAGATATAAAAGACTAGATGGGACATTGGCAGTGTTTTAGTGCGTGCGACTGGCCGCCATGTTTGTGAGGGCGGGAATCTGCGGCGCTGTGTAAACACTACGGGAGGAGGGGGGTATTTGAGACTGATTTTGTGGTATTTTTCGACCGAAAAGTGCTAATCTTTTTTGCTCACGGCATTCTTTGGAATGTGTAGATTGTGGAACAAGTGCTGAAATATGCTTATCTATTGTAATTTGGCTACGTTAGCCTTAGACATGTTGCACTGTTGACGCTGATGAAGAATAGGCGGCACCGAAGGTAGATTTGCTTGGCATGCCTGTTTTAGATTTAATTCAGTTCCCATGTTTTTTTTTTGTGCAGACCACAATCCTTTAACTATTCTTGCATGGATAGGGCATCAGTCATATGATTTTTCACAAAGAAAGCTTACCTAGATAGGTACCAGAACGTTGGCAGCGGAAAGCAGACTCATTACCTACACTTGCTTTGCCTGCTCACTTTCTACTGTTGCCTTCAATGGACAATATTGATGAAGTAAGAAGGTTTTATGATTATAGGTTTTAAATAAGTACTTTACTTAATGTTATCAGTTGACAGTTAGTATTACATAGTAGTTCAGTGCCAAACGAAAAATCCATGCACTATGCCAGATGCCTCGGGGGCTCTTATCCGCTCTGGGTTCAGAGTGCAGTGGCATACCACGCTCACCCTCAACCAGAGCTGATAGATAGTGAAAATGCCAGACGTCGTGATATCTGCACCAGTGAACCGTGTCGCACATTTGATCCCAATAATGAACAGCACAGGGGTGACGTAAAAATGTGAGTTAGTTGGAGCACCTAAACTCAGATTGTCATTACCTAATTAGTTTTCACATTGTAAAGCTTAAACTACACTTCATGCTCTTTTGGCTCACCTGTTATCAGTATCAGTAAATAGGGTATTAGTAAATCTGGCATTACCATCAATGCTAAGTGCTAACAAGTACCGTAAAACGGGGTGTTAAGGGACAGTTTTGAGGTGTTTTGTTATATAACTCAAGAAGGGTTGGAGATAGAAGCATCAAATTCAAAATTGTCAGCATTTTATGTGGAATTTGGTGCTTTACATGTCTGCCATATTAAAGTTTTTTAAGATTTATACCTGCATATTATCTTTTATTATTTTTCATCACTGTCCCTTAGCACCCCAATGTGGGGTGTTAAGGGACACCTATATTATTCCAAGAAATGGTCATCAAATGCCCACAATTGGGGCGTGGAAGGGCACACAATTTATTTATTGAAATGTTTTGCATATTCTGTCACAAAACAAGTCAGGTTCATTCACCACTAATGACCTTTCTAGCCAATTACGTGTAATGCAGTTTACGCTTGTGGAAAATGTGCTAATTATAAGGTAAACATAACCAAAAAGTAATCTTCTGTCATCAATAAAAAACCCATGTTGAAGCTAGTCACTTGTCATTATGTTGCCCTCTTTGTTTTAGCCTTTTTATGATCACATCACATTTACCTACATCAGTCTCCATTGACCCATCATTGTAAAAGATAGTGTTGACATGTTTTGTTACATAACTTAAGATGTGTTAGAGATAAAAGCATGAACTTGCCAGCATTTAATGTGGAATTTGGTGTTTTCCATGCCTACTGAAAGAAAACTTAATGAAATTATATTTAGATATTATTTTTTATTTTTTATTCCCTGTCCCTTAGCACCCCACATCCACCTCAAAATATGCATGTATCCGGAAAAGAGGAAGAGGATGATGAATGAATGGGTGGATTTGCACAAGTTTTTCAGGAAACATGTGCAATACATGTGACAATACACCTATGCATTCATTTTCCCTGTACACCCACTAGTTTATGTGGTACACACAGAGTTTTGGAGATGTTTCAATTTTGTGAAAATGTAGCATGATTTTCAAATCCATTTTTGAACCAAATCACTTGCATGAAAAACCATACCATTTTGTCCTATGGTCAAGAGCAAAACAGTGTCAACTACCACACTCAAGTTTTTATTGAACCTTCTCAAATTAGGAAGTTAATATGACTCAAACTTTTTCCCATGCAACTGTCCCTTAACACCCCACTGTCCCTTAACACCCCATTTTACGGTAAATATGAAGTCCAAGGAAGATAAAAAACATAATCTTACTTGACCTAACCTTACCTACTAACCTAACTAACCTACAACCTACAAACCTCAACCTACATACAACCTCCATACCTACAACCTTATATGTGCCGACGGTGGCACCAGATTTATGGATACCCTTATTTGTTAGGTACTTCACTCCACTTCTCATTTTATTTGAAGCTCATTTAAATTCTTGTATTTAAGTCTGTGTAAACTATTATTTTAAAAACCTGATACTTTTCCATGACTGTAATCTCACTGTTTGCTATGTGTATTTCGTAGTGTGTACTGTGTGCAAATCCAGTATCCTACACTTGTATGCTACAGGCCTTGTTTTGATCTGACTAACTGCTAATATGTTTCAGCTTTAAAGACTAGTATCTTTTGAAATTGAAATTTGCCTCTCAAGAATCAAGATGCCAAATAGATGTGCAGGATTTGATTGCTGACAAACCAGGGATGAGGCTCAAGAGTCAAGAGCTCACCCTGCATTGGCAAGTAAAAGCTACAGACTCTTGATTTTTTATATTGTTACAGGTTATCTGTCACCGAGAGCGATTGCTGTAGTTCAATTTCTTGCATCAAAATTGGCAGAATATGACTTCACTGATCACTCTGACGTCATTTCCGGCCGACCTATGGTAGCTACACAATTTTTATTTCTATAAAATGTTTCAGATTGATGCAGCCGAAGGTACTGCAAGTTTCGTATTGACACGTCTAGTGGTTTAGAAATATTGCAATAAATATATATTTTAATTTTTTCAATATATAAATGTAAATATTTTATTGCAGAAAACAGGAGAGGGGCTCTGTAGAGCCCCACCCTCCAGTCATGCGTGGGTAAAGGCCCATCAGTCACTAAAACCAGAATAAGTGCAAAAAATTATTACCAAATGCCCGGAGACTGCTTTACCATTGCCAACATGTGTGTGTGTGTGTGTGTGTGTGTGTGTGTGTGTGTGTGTGTGTGTGTGTGTGTGTGTGTGTGTGTGTGTGTGTGTGTGTGTGTGTGTGTGTGTGTGTGTGTGTGTGTGTGTGTGTGTGTGTGTGTGTGTGTGTGTGTGTGTGTGTGTGTGTGTGTGTGTGTGTGTGTGTGTGTGTGTGTGTGTGTGTGTGTGTGTGTGTGTGTGTGTGTGTGTGTGTGTGTGTGTGTGTGTGTGTGTGTGTGTGTGTGTGTGTGTGTACACTTGTAAGCCATCACTTTTGGGGTCATTTTGTGATCGCACACCTGCAATGTGAGGACACCATGTCACATTCACGGACAGTTTTGGTGTCCTCGGATTTAGAAGGCGGATATACCCATATTTTTCATTTTTTCAACGATTTAAGAGTTTTCGGAGTGTCCCGAAATTTCACGTCTTTTGAGATCGAGTGCGGAAAGTGTGTGAGTGCGGAAATTTCGGAGCGTTTCCTATTCTGTGCGACGGATAGTGGTGTTTGGAATCGAAGGCATATCCACCATTCATGAATCATGACTAGCGATTCATTGCCGCAATACATTTGTTCTTTGCATTTGGGATAATATTTTGTATTAATATATTTGTTTATTTAATATCAAACACCTAGGATTATTCTTGAGTTAATTTAAATTTGAATCTTTTTTGTTAAATCAGACTCAATCTGAATCCTTTGCTGGATAAACAGGGAGCATGCGGCCCTTGCGCGTAGATTGGTTGCCTCATACTATGACGTAATAGGTACATTATGTTGATTGGTCAGTTTACTCAAAACGCCTTTGGCTTCGACGCTCATTGGCCCAACTTTCGCGTGCCTCCAACCGCCTTTTCATAAGAAGTTTGTACGTTTTTAGATTTAACTTTTCCGGTGGTTTTCGCGTGGATTTTCGTCAGCTTCGTGAACAACTACTGTCGTCCGATTTGTAAGTGCATCATGCCTATTTTCCCATTCGTGAATTAGGATAGCAAAGCCTTTTCAGAATTATTCCATGCTCATTCAGACAGATGGTTCAAGGCGGTCTGAGGCGCTGAGAGTTTATTCTCTTAAATAAGTATCGAAAGTGTACCTACCTACCAAATAAGGACTTCCAGGGATTTCCCAATCCTAAGTGTTCTTTGGAGATTTAGCCTTTTTAAAGGTGAGTGTCTGTCTGTTCTTAAATATTGGTAATTATCCAGTTCAAGTTTAAATCAGCTTCAGTGCATGGGTGTTGTTTTCCATAGGCTTGGTAGGTCCCGAGCCCTACCAATAATTTCAGGATTAATTTCATAATAATTTCAGAACATTAGATGCCTTCAAAAACGTATTAAGCAAGATGAAAAGAACATGTTAGAGCTCTGAAACTTCAGCTAACGTCTGAGATTCACCCAATACCAAAAGTGTTCTACGAAACATTCGGCTTTGGACTTGTGTTTTTGGTTTTTGTTTCTACAACTTTGCAAATTTTCCAATTCTGTCATTGAATAAGTGTCAGTGTCCTAAATGCTATTTTCCAGCTTCTAAAATAACATGTAGTTATTATTATTTTCAGGGAAAAGTCCATGTAAGCTAGTGGCAGCTATTAGTTTGTAGGTAAGCACCTGACCAAGTACCTAGGTACTATTCTTGTTGCGCTATTGACCCTCTTTCATTCTTTCTCAATTCTGTTTTTAGAAATGAACTCAGTGCGTTGAGTAGAGCATGTCAAAGCTCTGAAACATGTGATACCTCCCTAGAATAACAATCCCAAAAATGTTTTACGAAACTCCGCTTTTGACATATGGTGTTTTTTCAGCTGTTCTCTTTTTTAAACCTGGTGCTTCTCAATTCTGGCTTCTGAATCAGTATCAGTGTCTCCAATGCTAGTTGCCAGTACCAAAAATAACTGGGCTATAGGTACTTAAGGGGAAATGCAGGTATAAGGGGAAATGCACATACAAGTCGTATTAAATAGTTCTATAGTTTGTGTGCACCTAATCTAGTACTATTCTTGATGCGCGATTGACGCCCTCTCATTCTTTCCCAATTATGTCTTAAGAAATGCATTCAGCACATTGGTTGACACATGTTGGAGTCCTGGAACTTAAGATAGCCCCTGAGATTCACCCATTACCAAAAGTGCCTAACGAAACGTTCCGCTTTGTACCTACTCAGGTGTTATTGGGCTTTCTTTTCTACAGCTTTGCCTATTTTCCAATTTTGTTGATTGAATTAGACTCAGTGTCTTAAATGCTATTTTTCAGTATCCAAAAATAAATGGATTGCTATTATTTTAAGAGAACTGCACATGTAAGCCTGTGGCAGTAAGTAGCTTTGTTTGCACCTTACTAAGTACAATTTGCACCTTTACTATTCTTGTTGCACGATCGACACCCTCACTCTTTCTTAATCCTTTTTTAGAGACAAATTCAGTGCATTGAGTAAAACATGTCAAATCCATGAAACTTGTGATATTGTTTAACAAGTTATTCTTCATCCTTCTAATAAACTTGGGTTAGGTATCTTCAAACATTCACATAATACCAAAAGTGATTTACGGAACTTTCTGCAATTGACATGAAAGGTGTTTTGGACTTTTCTTTCTAAACCACTGGCCATTTCCAAAGTCTGTTATCTGAATCAGCCTCACTGTCTCCAATGTTATTTGCCAGTATAAAAAACTGGGCTATTTGTAATTAAGGGAAATGCACATGCATGTCATGATATTAAGTGACTTTGCTGTTTGTGTGCACCTGACCAGGTACCTACTATTCTTGATGCGCAATTGAATCTCTCTCATTCTTATTCCATTATGTCTTTGGAAACGCATTCAGCAGGTTGATTAGAACATGTTAGTGCCCTGGAACTCAAGGTAACCCTTGAGGTTCACTTAATACCAAAAATGCCTAATGAAACGCTCCGCTTTGGGCTTAGGTGTTTTTGGTCTTTCTTTTCTACAACTTTGTCAATTTTCTCATTCCGTCTATTGAATTAGCCTCATTGTCTTTAAATGCTATTTTCCAGTACCAAAAATAACTGGGTAATTATCATTTAAGGCAAATGCACATGTAAGCTAGTGGAAGAAAGTAAGTACAGGGTGTCCAGGAAAAAAAGATACTACGGAAATTAAGCCGCATTCATTAACGCACGTGCCGATTTTGTTCCAAATGTATGTGCTTATAGTGCAAGATTTGGCAAAACTCATGAGCACTGTAATGCGTCGTTGGAAGGTTGTCTGCTTGCCCTCCGAGATGGTCAACATGACCATCAGTCACCTGCAGACTGTGCTAGTGCTGGAGCTGATCCGCCGTAAGGCCGCTCACATTGAGTATCTGCTTTGAGGAGCTGCCGCAACTAACCAAAGAGTTTACATGCCATGTGGCACCTGCTGTCAGTTTTGCCATATTCTGGCGAATACAAGCATGTGCCATTTTAAAATGTAAGGTGTTTATTTTCGGAATTACAGCAAAAAATAATAGTATCCGTTTTTTCTGGACACCCTGTAGGTAGCTGTGTGTGCACCTGACCAAGTACTAATCTTGTACATTCTTTCTCACCTTCGTTTTCAGAAACAAATTCATCGCGTTGAGTAGAGCATGTCAAAGATCTGAAATTGGTGATATTTCTCCCTAGATTCACATACTTTGTACCAAAAGAGTTCTATGAAACTTTCTGCTTTTGACATGAAATTTGTTTTTGGGCTGTTTTATTTCTTAACCCGCGAGTTGCTGGGGGGGGGGGGGCGTTAAACGCCCCCACTTTTTTCGCCGGGCCATAGCATAAAAACGGCGCGCCGCAGGCGCGCCAAATTTTGGGTACCTGTAGGGAATTGATCGAAGTTTATTGTGACAAAGTTTCAAAAAAATCGGTCGGAAAATTTTTGAGATATCGAGGTTTTAGTGACGTCATGATTTCTGAGTTTTCGACCAAAAACGGCATATGTTCAAAAAATCATATAAAATCACAGAATAGACATCCAGACATGCTGTAAACGCCATTAGACTGCCAATACCATGAACAATCAAATGGCTATCTTCGATTATTGATTATCGTTCCGCATTTTCCAAAATCTCGAACTGAATCTCGGCAATTTCTCGTGACTACTTCACGACCATGATACATGCATTTTTTAAATTCAACTTTTTGAGCCAAACACGTACACATATGATAAAATGAATGCCACCATCGTGTTCTACGCCCAAAATTACCCATAAAACATGTGTCACAGGCTGCGAATTTCAGTTTTGATTTTCGGGGATATTTGCCTACCCGGTTGACCTGACCTTGACCCTGACCTATGCTTGACTGACCCCTACATGGAGCTTGACACTCTTGTAGGCCTTATATGATGGATTGTGCACCGTTTTGACAGAGTTTATGACGAGAGGCGCCCATTGCGAAGTCCTGAAGTCCATGCTACTGAAAGCCCGATTTCAGGTGTTTGACCTGACCTTGACCCGACCTGTGACCTCAAAATTCAACTTTAAAGTACTCATCTGAAGCGTCTCGTCGCGTTCTTTCGTTTGCCGCCTCGTGCGTTTCGCTGCGCCTATTCGTTCTCGAGTTATCGGCTGGGGGCGTTTAACGCCCCCCCCCCAGCAAACGGTGGGTGGCGAAATACCCCAGCAACTGCCGGGTTAAGCCATTGGTCTGTCCGTCTAAGACTGTCTTCTTAATCAGCCTCAGTGTCTCCAATTACACAAAGCCATTCAGGGGCGTAGCCAGGATTTCCCTAAAGGAGGGGGCCAAACTGACAGGGGCTCAAGGTAACCCCCTCAAAATTGAAAAAGTCGTCGGATTTCATCCACTATTTTTGGAGGGGGGGGGGGCAAATAAATATATGAAATATTTATTAGAAAAGAAAGGAAAAGAATGTTAAAACTGAGGGGTGTTTTTGGGGCAAGCATGAAGCAAGGCCCACGAATAGCTTCAAAGAGTCGCTCAGCCGGTTCTGAGGGCGGTCTGAGGGCCCCGTAGGTCGGATGAGGGTCCTTCAGACCGCCAAAGGCCTCCACAGCCCATGAGAGCCTCGTAAGCCGTCTGAGGGTCATGTAAGCCGTCTAAGGGCCACTCAGACCTATAAAAGGCCCCCTTGCACGTGCAGAGGGCCCTGTCAGACCGATGGAGGGCCCTCTCAGCCAAAGTAACGGCCCGTTCAGGTCATTTGAGGTCCTCCTCAAACCGATAGGGGCACCTCAGATTGACAGTGGATCCGATCTGCGATCCCTCAAACCGACATAGGGTCAGACCAACAGTCGGAGACAAACAGATCAACAGAGGGCCCGTCAGGTGAACAGAGGGCTCTCTCAGGCCGATCGAGGGACCCATAGGCCAACAGGGGCCCTCAGAACAGCGGAGGGCCTCTCCCAGGTCGGGAGAGGGCCCCTGAGACTGACAGAGGCCCCTCATGTCGAAAGAGGAGCTCCTCAGGTGGGGAAAAGGCCCCTCCAGTTGATTAGAGGCCACTTCGGACGAACAACGGGCCCCTCAGGCCGATCGGAAGCCCCTCAGAC
Source organism: Amphibalanus amphitrite (assembly GCF_019059575.1). Taxonomy (NCBI): domain Eukaryota; kingdom Metazoa; phylum Arthropoda; class Thecostraca; order Balanomorpha; family Balanidae; genus Amphibalanus; species Amphibalanus amphitrite. The sequence goes on along the minus strand of NW_024883127.1, from coordinate 13,186 downwards.
CGACAGAAGGCCCTCTCGGTCCAAAAAGGGCCCCTCATGCAAATAGCGGTTCCTTTAGACTAACAGAGGGCCCTTCAGATGTTCTACATTAAAATATGCATATTATTTACACCTTGATTTTGTGCACACACCGTTGGACCCATCCCATCCACCTGGACCCCCTGGTTTCAAAAGGGCCCAAGGCTCTAAAATTGGGGCTCCAAATTATGGCTACGCAGCTGCATCAAATGATCTGTCGCAGGGGCCTTTGCATCGCCAAGGGCCCACTGTGTCAGCCAGGGGCCCTATGGAATAGGGGCCCCTGGCCTGGCGCGATGGGGGCCCTATTGGGCTTCAAGGGGGCATGGCCCCTATGGCTCCCCCTTGACTACGCCCCTGAAGCCATTAAGTTGCTTTGTGTGCACATAACCAGATACTTAGGTACTTTATTATGCGCGATTCACAGTGACAGTGGTCGCGTTACAGGCCAGATGAAGCCGGTTAGTGGGGCGGGCCGTGTCCGGCTATGATGTACACGTTAAATATTCGACTCTAAATTCTGCCTTGTACCCGAAATTTCCCGATCGGGCGTTAGAGGTCAGAACCTGCGCAACAAGCACCGCTTAGCGTTAGTTCTGACATCGGAAATCCACCCATTCAAAGTTTTTTGAATAAATTTATAAAAATGATCGGACATTGGTAGGAGGGTGGGGGATAGGGAAAGGGTCGGGGGTCAGTGACAGGGCACTGTCGGTAAAAAAAAAATACGGTTGGGTCCTTCAAAGGATAAATAAGCTTCACCCTTCGCTCATTGAGACATTTGTGATTGCTATTGACTTACACTTTCTGTGACATGTAAGGCTTATATACTACTTATGTACTACTTATACTAGTCTATACTAGTATATATAAGTTGTATATACTACTTATATACTACTTGTCAATTCACTGTTATTTTCCAGGTGACCAGACGCATGATCCAAGCGCATGCGTACAGTCCAAGCGTAGGTCCACCGCCCAAGCGTGGATTAAGCCAACATGGGGAAAAGAAAGGTTTGTCTGTGGTGTGTGTGTAGATCAGAGATGAGCATATGGTAGCACGACACACTCCTCATTAATCATTGTTACTTGCCTTGCTCGTACAGATTTCCATCAGCAAGTGCCCGACGTCGGACGTTTTGTATTTTTATTTGAAAATATGAGTATTGCGTAAAACATACTGAGATCAAATGAATATTTTGTTCTTCGTTTCAGATTTGTTTGGTTTCTAGGATCTGTTAACCTTATTCCTTGCAGGTGGAATGGAGTTGGAAAGGCTATAAATCTTTAACTTTCAACCGATTTTAACGAAACTAAGTGCTTATTCATACCTAAACTTAGCCTCCATAAAAGTTTCTGGTTTTGGGAAACTGTTGAAGCATAGGCGGTTTCAGACGGCAAAAACTGTGGTACAAAATAAAGACACCTTTAACGCTTTTGTGTTTCTTTTCTTCGGTGTTACGGTTTTCTTGTTTTGCGCTTTTTACCGAGCTGTGCTAGTCCAATATCATTAGCGCCGAATACGTTACTGACAAGTGTTGTACCTCTACATTGAAGCGCCCAAGTGCGGCGCTGGCAAGGCTATATAAACCAGGTAGAACGCTCCCGACGAAAAAGTGGTGACAAGCGATAATTAGTAGCCGCGACCCTCTTTTGTTCAAAACTATATCCGCAAGCAGCATTTACAGGCTAGCGGAAATCGACCAATCGGCGTTCGGCAATACTCAACGCTGATTGGCCCGATGCTCGTGACGAAATTGCGGGGGACTGCAGCTATTCCCCTATGGCGTTTAATAGACTTATGGCTTTTGAAGGGGATTTGTACCAGTTTTTGTTGGGTTTGAGGCCATTTTTGAGCTTGGATATTCTTTCTGTGACTTTTGACTGTGTAATAACGACATTTAATCATAACATTTCTATATACTACCGGTGTCACATCGACCAAAAAGACCGTAAGTACATGGGATAGACGGACCACTGCTGATGGGGCCACACATGCCGGCGTGTGGTCATCGGAGGCCCATGAGGGCTCGACATAGGCCCTTCATGGGTCGGTATAGGCCCGGTGGGTCCAGTGCAAGCCTATCAGGGGCCGGTGCTGACCCAACAGGGCCCAGTGACATATAATGTAAGGCCGTCTAGGGACGTTGAGGGCTCATGGGGGCCATATAGGACCAATAGAGACCACATAAGCCAATCAGGGGCCATTTAGGCCAATAAAGGCACTTCAAGGGACTTGAAAAGGTCATTCAAGAGCTGTGGTGGGCCCATGAGAGGACGGCACTGGTCCAGCAGGTGCAGTCAGGGGATGTTGTACGGGTTTCTCAGTGGCCCATTTGGGCATATCAGTGACCAATTTAGACCCAGCAGTGGGCTTTGTAGACCTATCAGGGGCTGGTGATGGTTCATCAGGGGCCAGCGTTAGTCCATCGGGGCACGGCATATGCCCATCAGAGGTAATTGCGAGCCCACGCTGAACAATGCTGGCCCTTCAACGGCCCCATGGATCTACATTGACCCATGGGCCATGATGTGTCATGTATGCCCCTATGACAGGCCTACTCAAACCCCTGATGGACGTTCCCGGCCTCTGATGACCCTATGCTGAATGCTGATGGGGCTCTAAGAGTCTCCAATAACCCTTCGTCACCCCATTATTACCATACGCTGGCATTAGGGACCCCACATCAGCCGCAGGGCAGTCCGTACCATGACAGCATGTCTTTTCGGCCGATATTTCATCGGTAATATTTATCAAAATCATGATATTATGGTGCCATTATATAGGTAACAGTCATAAGAAATATATTTCAACTCGAAAACAGCTCGAAACAGCATATGATTTTAAAGAAACCCCTCCGAAATCCAAAAGCCTATTCGGGTCCATAGAGAATAACTGCGGTCCCCCGCAATTTCGTCACGAGCGTCGGACCAATCAGCGTCGAGTACCGCCGAGCGCTGATTGGTGAATTTTCCGCTAGCGTGTAAGTACTGCTCACGGAACAAGAGTTCGTCGACAATCCTCCACAAACGTCTGTCACCATTTTTCATAATGCTTAACAGCCGGAGCGTACCCCCCTGGGCGCTGGCATGATTTTTATGTTCGATCTCCAAGTCCTTTTTGAATATCAACACACACTCATTGTTGGCCATTGTCACATTTGGCACCAATTTGGTTATTTAAAATTGGGTCTGGAGCCGCCTCTGATGTATATTTTGGTGTTAAAAATTTGGTACAAGCGCCAGACATTCTGCACAAAGGCTCAAATGCAGCGTTCTTCAGTGTCATTTTTATCTGAAATTAAAAAATGAAAGAAATACCCGAGCAAGGAATAGGGTTATCTGCATGCGACAATGTTATTGAGTGATACTCATGGACCGAACTGAATTGATCTTGTTGGAACGTGTTTATAGTGTGATATGACGAGTTGTGTATATGTGTGCGTGTAACTTGCAAGCAATGTTTCATGTAGTCACGATACTGTTTAACAAACATGCATATGTTCCTTCCTAGGGACGCCCAGGAAGGCTGATCGCCAGAAAAAGACCCCGGAGGAGTGTTGAGGTAATTTGCGATTGCTATACCTTTATAACGGACATGTTTTCAGATAATAAATAATCGCAGAGTAATAATCGTATGCTCACTGTATTGAAAAGTCTAAACTTAGCCTAAAATGACTCAAGATGTAAATGGATTATTCGAAATAACTATTCATTTTAGGCTAAGTTCAGATTTTTCAAGACAGTGAGCATACGGTTATTACTCTACGATATTGAATCATGCTGCTCATGGTAATTAGTACCTCGCCACCTCATCACAATAAATCATCGCCTAAAATTTTCATAGCAGTTAGCCCCGGGAGTGCCTATCGCCATAGCACCATTAACATGCCACTGTTATCTGTGTTAACATATCCACTGTTTTCTCCTGTTCTATGGGCACAAATATCCAAATTTATGTTTCTTATTTTACCTGTCGCTATGATACCTTGCTCCCATCTCTCTCCCCTCTCTCTCTCTCTCTCTCTCTCTCTCTTTCTCTCTCTCTCTCTCTCTTTCTCTTTCTCTTTCTCTTTCTCTCTCTTTCTCTTTCTCTTTCTCTTTCTCTTTCTCTTTCTCTTTCTCTTTCTCTTTCTCTTTCTCTTTCTCTCTCTCTCTCTCTCTCTCTCTCTCTCTCTCTCTCTCTCTCTCTCTCTCTCTCTCTCTCTCTCTCTCTCTCTCTCTCTCTCTCTCTCTCTCGTCATTCTCTTCATCCTTTTCTCCTTCACGGAGATTTTTTATATTACAGGAAGTATTTTTCGTCGAGGACGTTCTAGAGTTTAACGAGGCCACGGATATGTATCGGGTGAAATGGCAAGGCACTCCGTAAGTATTTCGCACATATTTTGTACATTTAGCAATTAGTGTGCAAAGTGATATTAGTGTCCTTACTGATCCAGAGACAACTTCGTACTTCAATATTTTTTAGCATATCAAACACTGTACTGCTATCGCTCCAAAGTACGCAATTACCAATTTGGTCAGTTACCAGTACATAACAGTAAACAGTAGTACTAACTAAGAATATATGATGATCCTAACTACTGCGTTTTTGCATGAGAACTCATCTGCAGTCTTTCCGATGCATGGTATCGCCCATATTTTCAACCTGACATCCCACGAATGTCCTTTCGTTAAAATCAGTTACACCTTGACCTAATGTACCTTCCTTTTTCGCACAGTGAAATAACCTGGGAACCCTCTCATCACTTCCATCCCGATCTGCTTCGTGCGTTCCATGACGGTGAGTTGGTAATGGAATAAAGCGTAGCTTTGTCTCCTCTCTCTCTCTCTCTCTCTCTCTCTCTCTCTCTCTCTCTCTCTCTCTCTCTCTCTCTCTCTCTCTCTCTCTCTCTCTCTCTCTCTCTCTCTCTTTCTCTGTCTCTGTCTCTGTCTCTCTGTCTCTGTCTCTGTCTCTGTCTCTGTCTCTGTCTCTGTCTCTGTCTCTCTGTCTCTCTCTCTCTCTCTCTCTCTCTCTCTCTCTCTCTCTCTCTCTCTCTCTCTCTCTCTCTCTCTCTCTCTCTCTCTCTCTCTCTCTCTCTCTGTCATTTCCCTCTCTCCATCACCTGTTTCACCCCTCTCACAATCTTTTTGTCCTGTCCTCTCCATTTTCATTTCTTTTAAATATCCTGGTCCGGACGAGGGTTACATTACTGTCTTTTTATCATTGAGGCAAATTTCCACATGTCGCGTACGTGCGTCAACAATAAGCGCATTCCCGGTCCTCTATACACTGTATTTTGTTGCTGCCTCTATGCTGTTATCTGGTCCGAATGCTAACGTGTTGAATGGTTCGGTCGGCTTGTGGTCCCTTGTTACAAGTGATTTTGTGTGCGGACAGGTCCGGATGGTTCCGAGGCTGCCACCGTGTCGGAGACCGGTAGCCTCGCAGGGGGCCACCAGTCCGGCGCGCAGTCGGACGCCCAGTCGGACGCCCAGTCGGACGCCCAGTCCGACGATCTGTCTGACGCCCAGCCCGACGATCAGTCTGGCGCCCAGTCCGCCGTCCTCACGAGGATGATGACGCTGCCAGGACCGGTGGCTATGCCGACGTCTCGTAAGTCTCTCCTTCCCCTCCCTTTCTCTCTCCCTCTACCTTCTTTCTGTTTTGGTCGTTTTCCTGTTTCTCCAACACGCCCTCCTACCTCATCTTACTCCTCTCACAATATTTTTGTTCTGTCGCCAGCCATTTTCAGCTATTCTCGATGTCCCGTCCTGACGAGGGTAACATTACTGTCTTTTTATGATTAAGGCAATGGTGTAGCACACGTTTCCACATGTGGCGTACGTGCATGACCATTAACCCTCGCCGGCACAGGGGGGATGCAACCCCTCCCCTAAGGGTTTTCGCGAATAATTCGTTTTTAAAAGCGGTCGATCGCGACGAAACTTTCAGTACCCTCGCATTGATCAATTGACACCTACATTGAAAATTTCATGACCCTGACCCGTATGATCTTTGACCTGTGATCTACTTTCCGAGACCATGTCTGGCCGGAATCGCGATTCGGTGTATGTCGGCTCGCATTAGCCGCGCGTTTGCAAGCTTCTCGTGGTTTCAAACGTTCAAACATGTGATTTGATGTTGCTCCCATACATTGGGGTGGATGTCAAGGTCACCTGAACGTCAGGTCAGGTCATTGACGTTTGGTGACCTCGGTTCAATTTTCGAGTTTTACATGTTTCTAGATTAGCTTTTTACAGGTCTCGATTTTCCCGATTTTTGGGTCATTGACCTGATCTGGAAGGCGAACTGATGACTAGGACCTTAAAATTGGGTATTATCGTCTTCGTCTCGTGACGGGCAGCACGCTCGTTTTTTTCCGCGAAGCTCTAGCTCGATCAGGAGTCAAACGCAGGGGGGGTCGTACCAACCCCCCTTGTGCCGTCGAAGGACGCAAAATATCCTGTGCCGGCTTGGGTTAAATGCGTGTCCGGTGCTCCATACCCAATATTTCAATTCCTACCTCTGTATTGTTTTTTCCGAGTGTTCCTAACTGGCTTACGTGTTGAATGGTTCGGTCGGCTTGTAGTCCCTTGTTACAAGTGATTTTGTGTGCGGACAGGTCCGGATGGTTCCGAGGCTGCCACCGTGTCGGAGACCGGTAGCCTCGCAGGGGGCCACCAGTCCGGCGCGCAGTCGGACGCCCAGTCGGACGCCCAGTCCGACGATCTGTCTGACGCCCAGCCCGTCGATCTGTCTGACGCCCAGTCCGTCGTCCTCACGAGGATGATGACGCTGCAAGGACCGGTGGCTATGCCGACGTCTCGTGAGTCTCCCCTTCCCCTCCCTTTCTCTCTCCTTCTACCTTCTTTCTGTTTTGGTCGTTTTCCTGTTTCTCCAACACGCCCTCCTACCTCATGTTACTCCGCTCACAATAATTCTGTTCTGTCGCCAACATTTTTTTTTATATAAATTTAGCTCGAATGTTTGAATGGACAGATGGACAGAGCCGGAGCCCACGCTGAGCAGAGCTTGTTGCGTAGACCCCGACCCCTACCGTCCGATCGTGCAATTCTGGGTAACGGGAGGATTTAGATGCCAACGTTTAACGTGCCCTTCAAAGCCGGACACGGCCTGTCCCACTCAACCTGGCTGCGGCTGCTCCCACCAACCGCAGACCATCTCCGTCAGGAGTCTCAAATATCGAGCGCTGGAGCGTCTCGAACCCGGGCTCTCACTACCGGGAGTCCAATGCTCTACCAACTGAGCTACGGGACATTTTCAGCTCTTTTTAATGTCCCGGCCCGGACGAGTATAACATTGCTATCTTTTTATGATTAATACAATGGTGTAGCACACATTTCCAACTGTTGCGTACGTCCATGAACATTAAATGCGTTTCCGGTGCTCCGTACCCCATATTTTGTTCCTGTCTCTATATTGTATTTTTCCGAGTGTTTCGAACAGGCTTACGTGTTGAATCGTTCGGTCGGCTCGTGGTCCCTTGTTACAAGTGATTTTGTGTGCGGACAGGTCCGGATGGTTCCGAGGCTGCCACCGTGTCGGAGACCGGTAGCCTCGCAGGGGGCCACCAGTCCGGCGTGCAGTCGGACGCCCAGTCCGACGATCTGTCTGACGCCCAGCCCGACGATCAGTCTGGCGCCCAGTCCGTCGTCCTCACGAGGATGATGACGCTGCCAGGACCGGTGGCTATGCCGACGTCTCGTAGGTCTCTCCTTCCCCTCCCTTTCTCTCTCCCTCTACCTTCTTTCTGTTTTGGTCGTTTTCCTGTTTCTCCAACACGCCCTCCTACCTCATGTTACTCCGCTCACAATAATTCTGTTCTGTCGCCAACATTTTTTTTATATAAATTTAGCTCGAATGTTTGAATGGACGGATTGACAGAGCCGGAGCCCACGCTAAGCAGAGCTTGTTGCGTAGACCCCGACCCCTACCGTCCGATCGTGCAATTCCGGGTAACGGGAGGATTTAGATGCCAAAGTTTAACGTGCCCTTCAAAGCCGGACACGGCCTGTCCCACTCAACTGACTTCCTGCGGCTGCTCCTACCAACCGCAGACCATCCCCGTCAGGAGTCTCAAATATCGAGCGCCGGAGCGTCTCGAACCCGGGCTCTCACTACCGGGAGTCCAATGCTCTACCAACTGAGCTACGGGACATTTTCAGCTCTTCTTAATGTCCCGGCCCGGACGAGTATAACATTGCTATCTTTTTATGATTAATACAATGGTGTAGCACACATTTCCAACTGTTGCGTACGTCCATGAACATTAAATGCGTTTCCGGTGCTCCGTACCCCATATTTTGTTCCTGTCTCTATATTGTATTTTTCCGAGTGTTTCGAACAGGCTTACGTGTTGAATGGTTCGGTCGGCTTGTGGTCCCTTGTTACAAGTGATTTTGTGTGCGGACAGGTCCGGATGGTTCCGAGGCTGCCACCGTGTCGGAGACCGGTAGCCTCGCAGGGGGCCACCAGTCCGGCGTGCAGTCGGACGCCCAGTCGGACGCCCAGTCCGACGATCTGTCTGACGCCCAGCCCGACGATCAGTCTGGCGCCCAGTCCGTCGTCCTCACGAGGATGATGACGCTGCAAGGACCGGTGGCTATGCCGACGTCTCGTGAGTTCTCTCTCTCTCTCTCTCTCTCTCTCTCTCTCTCTCTCTCTCTCTCTCTCTCTCTCTCTCTCTCTCTCTCTCTCTCTCTGTCTCTGTCTCTGTCTCTGTCTCTGTCTCTGTCTCTGTCTCTGTCTCTGTCTCTGTCTCTGTCTCTGTCTCTGTCTCTGTCTCTGTCTCTGTCTCTGTCTCTGTCTCTGTCTCTGTCTCTGTCTCTGTCTCTGTCTCTGTCTCTGTCTCTGTCTCTGTCTCTGTCTCTCTCTCTTCTCTCTCTCTCTTCTCTCTCTTCTCTCTCTCTCTTCTCTCTCTCTCTCTCTCTCTCTCTCTCTCTCTCTCTCTCTCTCTCTCTCTCTCTCTCTCTCTCTCTCTCTCTCTCTCTCTCTCTCTCTCTCTCTCTCGCATGCTGGCACTATTCATCGACCCGAAAAATATTTTGATGTCGATGTTGTTCACGTTATGTGCTGGGGAAGCTACAATGCGGAGACTTCGATGAATATTTTGTTTTTGACGTTTGGTATTGTATAGGTATCCTCAGTTAATTGTTTTTCCTGCTTTTACAGGAGGTCGCCAACCGAAGCCGTCAGCTATGGTGAAGCCCGTTTATCGCAAACCTGAACAAGCTGTGGCTCGTCCGGCTCGTCAGCTATCGCTGAAGAGCCGGACCTAAAACAGCGGACTTGGAAGGATGTAAAGTACCAGGTCCACAATATGATTACGACCCGCCAGAGACGGGCGCTCAGATAGGTGAAAAGGGCTTCACCAGTCCGGCGCCCAGTCCGGTGCCCGGTCCGGCGCCCAGTCCGGCGCCCAGTTCGGCGCCCAGTCCGGCCTTCACCGTTTTTGTGGCAAATACAGCATCTGTCCTTTTTTTCGCTTTTTTGTATCTATGTACGGAAGGTCTCGCCCCGCGCCGTCCGGCCGGTGCTGGATTACACAGACCGGTATTATAGGTAGCACGAAACAAAACCTTGAACTTTTAGAGAAACACCTTAATCCGGGCTTAGATTAACTGACCATTGCATCAACATGACACACATTTATCACTTAATTGTAATATGTTGCGCAATTATGACCACGTTTATGATAATAAGTGCCCAGCACAGAAGGTCATGAAACCCAAACTGCTGAGTTCCCAATGTCGTGTAGTTGACCTGACCTTGACCCGACCCCTGACTTCAAAATTCAAATTTTGAGTGCTCATCAGACGTGTCTTGTCCCGAGCTTTCTTTTACTGTCTCGCCCGTCTAGCTGCGATTAGTGGTGCTTGAGTTATCGGCTGGGGGTGTTTAACGCCCCCCGGTCCCCAGCATGCGTTGGGTGGAGAGGCACCCAAGCAACTGCCTGGTTTAACCCTCGCCGGAGCCGGACCTATTGGTTTTCTATACATACGCGCCGGCCGAATGGGGTGGGTGCGACCCCCTCGCCGTTTCGCCCCTAATGGAGCTAGCGCGTCGCGGAAAAAAAACGAGCGTGTGCGCCGTTAGGAGACGCAGAGATTGGTACCCGATTTTAAGGTCCTAGGTCAACCGGTGACCTCTGAGGTCAGGTCAAGTGCCCCAAGAGATGGATTCGGTTTTTGGCGAATAAAAACGCAAACAAATATCACAGCCGCGATTTTCACAACATCGTGTTCGCCTTAGTCTGGCGTGTCGAATGAAATGCGGTTGATGTCAGAAGATGCGGCTTGAATCAAAGGTCAGGTATGCCAAGTTTCAGCTCGCCATCGTCAGCGTGTTCGAAACTATCGCGAAAAAAAACTTTTGGGCGGCCTCCCCTTCGGCCGGCGAGGTTTAATATTCGATACCGCTTACCTTATCCGATGACATGTCATCCCGCGAGCATAAATTTTGTGATGTCCCCTGAAATCATGTCTTGTCTGGCAACTCCGCATTCTGTTCTCAGAAACCATGTACTGTATGACGACTCCACACACTGTCCTCTGATCTCGCCTATCTGTATGACGACTCCACACACTGTCCTCTGATCTCGCCTATTGTCCTCGGATGGTCAACATCACATAACACCAGTTCAAATGGGCCCAAAGCTAACAACAGTCAATACGTAATATCAGATACTGTGCCAATGATTCATATGAAATTAGGAGTCAATCCAACGCAGTCTTCGATGTGTCCTCGAATATGACCTACGTGCGGTGTCCTCATAATTCACACTTTACAAGTATGTGTGTGTGTGTGTGTGTGTGTGTGTGTGTGTGTGTGTGTGTGTGTGTGTGTGTGTGTGTGTGTGTGTGTGTGTGTGTGTGTGTGTGTGTGTGTGTGTGTGTGTGTGTGTGTGTGTGTGTGCGTGTGTAAGCACTCACTTGTCAGGGCCGATGACGGGATACACACCGACCCGACAGGACCGATTTCCCTGTCAGGACCGAAAACCCGGTCCTGACAATTCCAAGACCGGGGCCATGTTCCTTGGCCTCTAAACATGCCCTAGGGCCATTTTGAGGTCGGTCCTGTTAAGTCGGTGTTCTGTCAATATGTGTGTAAAATGTGTGTGAAAATTGGCCGCCGTATACACTCTTCTGTCCGGTGGCGCCCCCTAATGAAGGGTCGGGCGGCCCATTGAAGCTGTGGTCCCTCCCGCGACCTCCCGCAGAGTCCAATTTGTTCCGGGTAGGGTGGCCGGGCAGGGTCGGGCCGAGCCGGGCAGTCGAAGTAATTAGCCGAGGAGCGAGTGGATAGTAGCGCTGGGTGTGCTGCTCAAGTTTCGCTGTAGTGACCAGCGGCACGGGCCGATGCTATCAGTGTTGGTAAAGACGAAATAAGAATAGCCTGATGATCGACCTTACCTGACGTCACCTGACTCACCCTACCCAAAATGCCCAAATAATATATCATGGAACAAACGATTGTGAAACAATTATGACAAAACGATTGTGACAAATAACAGAAGCGGTTGCGTGGCGTTTGATGTGGGTAAAAAGCAGGGATGCGGAGCCGTGAAAATTTCAGACGGCTCCGGCTCCAGAGAAAAAAATCGGCTCCGGCTCCGGCTCCGGGTGAAATGCGATGGCGACTCCGGCTCCGGCTTCGGCTCCGAGTAAAATGGTCCGGCTCCGGCTGCTCCGGCTCCGGCTCCGGCTCCAATACTCAGTACATCCCCTATGCAATTAAATACGGGTGGAAGAAACAAGATGATGGGTTTGGTGCGCGCTGCTTCTGTATTTGCATAACAAGGCTATTTTCATATTTTGACTACCGCATGTTTTACTGCCTTGAACTGTCAAACCGAACTAGGTCAATAATTTTTCCTCTTCAAAAAAAGGAGCCGGAGTCGCCCCCCTTTTTCGACGGCTCCGGCTCCGGCTCCGGCTCCGGGCAAAATATGCCGGCTCCGGCGGCTCCGGCTCCAGCTCCGGCTCCGGCTCCGCACCCCTGGTAAAAAAGTATGAAAATAGTTTTGGTGACCTGAGGTCAGAGGTCAGGTCAACGACCCTGAGCTGAGGTTTTGGTGTTTCGCAAATAACTAACAAAAATGGTCCGAGAGCTACAGTAGTGGTACTATCGCATTCGTCTTGTCAAGACGCGTCGAATGACATATATTTTGCATGGAAAAGTTCAAGTTTTATGTTGACCTCATGTGACCTCGAATGACCTTCTTTTTGCCTAGACACATGAATGGTAGCTTATATATACGATTCGTAACCGCTGATCACGAATCTGGCATCCAGTTTGCTGTAAGCATTTATTTAGAGCCTTAACATGGCAAGAATGTCTTCATCATTTGGCCGACTTGAATCAGTGAAAAACTTTTAGCAAGGAAACTCTCATGTGACCTTGACCTTATAGCAGCCTTGTATCGTTGGATGAAACTGGGTCGCACCAGACCTTTGGCGGAATAGTAATGGGAACGAAACACAACGCACTTGTTCTTTAATTTTATGCCTCTTACTTGCTGGTAAATACCAGGATTGCGGAGTCTGAGTCCATATCTGGTGGAAGTTCTGACCGGAGTTAGAGTCGAAATAAAATCGATTTTGGAATCCGGAGCCAGACTCGGGGTCGGAGTCACCAAAATTCATCGACTCCGCAGACTTGTCATGGCTGCGGAATCGGAGTCAGAGTCTATCGACAGTTCAGCCAGGAGTCGGAGTCGAAATTGATTTTTGAAAGCTTGAGTCGGAGTCGAAGTCAGAGTACCGAAGATCAATCGACTGCCCGGCCCTGGTAAATACTCACCCGTCGTGACCTAGTTCCCCTCACTTTTTCTGCGAAATTACGTCGCTGTGTGCCAGCAAGCATTTACAATGTATCGCAAAAGGTCTCAATAAGGGTGTCAATTTTGGAACAGGGAGCATTTTCAGTGGATCTGAGCGGCGCTGGGATTAAATTCGCGCTAAATTGGTGCTCGGCCACACTGTGTAGCGGTTGCTGAGATATTAGCCTTTTAAATCGATGAAAATGACGTCACTCTGACGTCATTTTGGCCAAACCTATCATAGGCAATTGAACAATTTTTGAACACAATGTTAAAGGAATGTACGAGAGTGTAGTGAAAGTTTCGCGACGATCGGCGCAGTAGTTTTAATGATATGCGAAAAG